>NW_008649717.1:13905-20860 GCF_000695815.1 Acanthisitta chloris
TTTATTTCAAGCTATAGGTCATTTGTTCAGATGTATCCTTGGTCAGGAAATTGTCCAGATTGTTAGCTGGCTTATGCAAAACAAGCTGCTGGTCTCATCCCACTTTCTGGTGGTGAAGTGTGTATGATAAAAATCTACTATCAAGAATAACAAAAGCCAATCTGTGTAGTCACAGCACAGAAACAACTTTACACATGATGAAAGCACAAATTGACTTCTCGCCTCCTGCAGTGTTTCCTCAGATCATATTTTAAACTCATTGGAAGAAGGAAAGGCTGAAACTAGGACAGTCTCAGCTTTGTGTAACCTTTGTTAATGCCTTTGATTATCAAGGTTGTCAAGTTTTTTCCATCAGAACAAATTATGCAAAATTAATAATAGGAGAAAATTAGAAATTAAAATAAAATTTGATCATCAGAGAAACTAATGAAAGAATGGAGGATTTTCCATTATTTTCTTGCATATCCTGTAGTCCACAACATTGTCGGTTTGCAGCACTCTCAACACTCACCTAAATCCCTCCGATTATTCCTCCTTTGTCATTTTCCTTGAGGACTCTGTCTTAGCATAATACCTCACTTCTCTGACATCCCTGAGCACTAGTCAGAGACAAAAACAGCACGTCCTAGGCTGATATTCAGATATATATGGTCTGATTAACTCCGAATTTTTATAGGATGATTAACTGATCCTCTCACCATACAAGTTTTCCACATCCATTGTCTTTTCTCTCTACCTAGATGCTAATCTTTAGGAAACTTGTTGGAAAATCCTGTCTTTGAAATATTTTCTTCCTTCAGTGCAACTGAAATAAGACAATTGTTTCAAGAGTTATCCAGAGGGAATTGTCAATGTGCTTCTGCAAGTCACTTTCCTTGAAAAAATGAGGACAAAAAATATACAAAAGGGTTTTCTGGTTTAGGATTAAGGAAAGAGTAGACAAAAGTGATGTTATAGCGGATGTCTGCTATAGGCCACACAGCAAGGAAGAACAAATGGATGGCACAGATAGATAGGAACAGTCTCACATTTGCAAGTCCTGGTCATCACAGGATGCTTCAACCACCCTGATACGTGTAGAGGGTCAAGAGAGCAAGGCATAAACAATACAGAAGGTACCTGAAGTGCACTGACGATAAATTTCTACTAGAAGTGATAGAGGAGCCAATGAGGAGAGGTGCATTTTTGGACCTCATACTCACCAACAAGGGGATCATTGGAAATGTGATGAACAAAGGCAGCCTTGGCTGTAGGGCTCATGAGATGGTGGAGTTCAGGATCTTGAGGTCAGGGAGAGGAGTGAAAAGCAAATCCCACAACCCTGGAGAACAGACTTTGTCTTCTTCAAAGATCTGCAGGAGAATATCGTGAGATAAGCTCTTATTGGGAAGAGAGGCCCAAGAAAGCTGGTTAATATTCAAGTATCAGTTCACACAGGCTGAAGTCCATCCCAAATGGATAACTCAGGCAACTATTCCAGGAGGCCTATGTGCATGAACAAAGGCCTACTGGCCAAACTCAGGCATAAAAAAGGACTATACATAGGGTGAAAGTAAAAATTGTTAACGTGGGAGGAATGCAGAAACATCCAGGGATGAAGTTACAAAGCTAAAGCCCAGCTGGAATTTAATCTGTCTGTGAATGTTAAATACGAATGCATCTACAAATGCAGAGGCAATCAGAGGACCTCATTGCTCTCTACAACTGTCTGAAAGGAAGTTGTAATGAGGTGATGGTTGGTCTCTTCCACCATACCTACAGTGGGAGGACTAGACAATACGGCCTTAAACTGAGACAGAGGAGATTCAGATTAGATGTTGGAATAGAAAAAAATCACTGTTGGGGTGGTCAGGCATTGAAATAGGTTGTGCAGGGAGGTGGTGGAGTCACCATCCATGGAAGTGTTTAAGAGGTATCTGGATCTGGCACTGGGTTGCAGTGGTAGTGGTAGGCTGACGGTTGGATTTAACGATCTTAAAAGTCTATTCCAACCTTGATAATAGAGTTTCTATGATTCTATTATTCTATACAGATTTATTATAATGATAATTTTTATTTAAAAAAACCTTGTTGAGAAATACACTGTTTGAAAGAAAATGAGATGAAAAAAAGGAACACATTTATCTATTTTTCCTTACAGGGTCTGCATTCCAAAATAAGTAGCTTATATCAAGGTTTAACTTAAAATTTAGCAAATCTGAAGTTTCCTCCTCATGGTATTTATTTGTTGAGGGCTTTCTTCCCTAGACTAAGGAATTTCTTAATAAAATAGATATAAAGAAAGAAAAAGATACACAATAATGCCAACACATAAAAAAGTAGCATTAGAGAAAAACAACATGAACTTAAAAAAAAAATGGATCTATGGTCTTATAAAGGATATAACAATCAAATAAATGAATTTTCATTCATGTCATTATCAGTAAAATCTGTGCCCTCCAGAAGGATTCAAATAAAAGCTGGTTAAGATGCAATGGCTAAGTTTAATTTTCCATACCTTTAGATGTGTATAGATAATGTAGACATCCATGTCACCCCGGCATCATTTATTATAACTGAATGCACTTCTAGGGTGTGATTCATTTATTCTTTAAATGGACATTTACTGCTTGGCTTCCCTCAAAGTGCTTATATATCTCTATTAAACTGAAAAGAAGCTTGAAGTGAGTATCAGATGTATGTGATCACATTACACACACATAATCAAGTGAGATTTATCCACTAAGACCACTTTATATCTGTTGCTTAGTATAAAGTTTGGATTTCAAGCTCTAGTGGGCTTGTAGAAATGACTTTTAATAGGTCTCTAGTCAAGGACTTTAAAGATGAAAAGGTCAGTTTTTCAGAGACTTTCCACTTAAACCTGTACAACAGATGAGTGAAAATTGCTAAGTGCAAGAACAGATCATGTCTCTTGCTTGAGAGGACCTTTCAACCTCTATGTTGAATCAGAAGTACTTTTAGACAGTTCTAACCACTTACTCAAGCAGAACTGCTTTTAAATATACCAAGAAAAGAGATGAGATGAAGAAAGAGAAGTTGGTAGTAGTTGCTCTTTGCATAGTAACTTAATCATTAGGCCGTTATCCAGGGAAAGCTAAAACTAGATTCCAAACCTTCATGAAGCTCATGAATCTTGAGTACGTAGATGAAAGGATGATTTTATAATGGAAAATTAGAATAGAATTAGAAATGCAGACAACTCCTAGCTAACTTATCTATTTGATTTTTGAACAGCTTTCATATTACGCTGTCTTTGTACAGATGGAAAACACCCATAGAGACACTGCAATCCCTTATTTTCTTCTTTCCTGCTAACTTCTGTAGCAACTAACTACAGTAGTATTTATTTTCATGGGGTTTTTTTGGTCCCCATGATCCTTGTTTTGTGTCCTTGATAGCACAGAAATCCAGAATCGCTGTAAAACAGATCTAATTCCTCATTCTTTTCTGCTCACGTCCCAGAATATCTATGCAGTATGATATAAGGCTTTCCTTTTTCTGGAAGCTTTTACTGGTCATCATATTTCAGTAATGTTTAACACCTTGCCTTAAATATATAGGGTAAGTTTAGAATTACCGAAGGGTTGGAAAGTGTGAAGAGGGGGCAAGGAATCTGCTGTGGCATTTAGCTGTTGGTGGCATTTAGTTGATAGTAAGTTGATTAGCCTCCTTGCAGGGATCCAAATTCTCTGAAAATCTGAAAATCCAGTTATTCTCCAACAAATGCAAGTGCCTATAACTTCTGTACCAAACAGCTGGGATCTGATCATACTCTTGCCTGAGCTCTAAAGCATGGCTTTAGTAGGACAAGGAGAACTGAAGAAGCTCAAATTTCCTTTCTAACTTCTCATTATTGCATGAAGAACTTCAACCACAGGAGTCAATACCAGTCGTGTCATTATGATTGTGTCTTTGATTAAGATATGGCCTGACAAATACCCAAAGGTGCTTGTCCTTTGATTCTTGAGGTCAAACTACAGCCAAAAGATTCAGACCTTTGTAAAAACAATTACATTTCCTGTAATACACACTTCACCCAGAAGGTTTTAATTATTTAAATAAATCTCATCAAGCGTGGCATTTCATTATTATAATTCTTAATTACAATTTAAATGTCTATTTAAAGCTCTTTGTGACTCTTTGAATTTATCAACAAAAAGCTATCTGAAATAATATGTAAATTACATTGCAGGCTCCCACTTGGCAAGACTTATGTGAATTTAGAAATGCAGTAATTTAGCTAAAGAATGGTGCCATTCAATGGACTAATTGTGTGATAAGAAGTACCCATACTTGTAGGTTCTGTTATACTTCCTGGAAATGCAGTTATGGCATAGTAAGAACAGGTTGTTCTAAAAAAATAAACTTTTTTAAAGAATTATGGCCAAAGACCTTAGCATGGTGATTGTTCAGTCACATTTCTGCATTGCTAAATATTTCAGTGAGGCCTGTATATACATACATGTAAAAAGTCCTCAGCCTGTGCCTCTTCTCACTGATTCAAGCAGTCCTTATAAAAGTACAGGGGCCCTCACACTGTATGAGTGAACCAGAAGATTTGTTACAGCAAACAAAAATTTGCTGTGAGTGAACCAAAAGATTTGTTACAGCAAACAAAAATTTGAAACAGCATTTTTAATTTTAATAAATGACACAAGTTATTCATAATCCACCATATTTCTCTACATATGCATGGTATATTATTCTAGACCTGAATTAATAAGATGCATACTATGTTTTACCATATTACACAACATTTACACAATATTGCCTTATGAAGCATTGTATACAGTTAAAATTACAAATTTTCTTGGAAGTCAACAATTGTACGCTAAGACCACACAAAGTTTTATAGAAAATTCCTGTCTTCGGCTGATAAAAATCAAACAAATATAAAATACTCCCAATTCTTCACTCAGAACATTTTCTTCTCAGTTTATTCCTGAGTTTCTTTGCCTGTAATCTTTGATTTCATGTATGCCTATAAGCTTATGAGTCATAATTCTTTCTTGCTTTCTCATCAGCTATCAGAAAAAAGATGCTAAACATCTGACCTTGATCTGCCCTGTTTGATCAATATGTTGCTTGCTTAGCAGAATTTAAGCCTCTGTCCGCCCACCTTTGATTTTATTGGTAACCTCTTAAATAGTAGTAAAGGAAAACACTACTTTATTGCTTTCATGATGCCATAGATATTGAATTTTAAGCTGAGAGTGCAGTTTGGGAATCTTATGGTATCCTTGCTTCAGAATTAAATGTTTTCAGATTCTTCAGTGCTAGAATATCTGTAAGATTTTGTCTTCCAATGTCAGCTGAAGGTGTCTCTTTGTCTTCAGTGAGCCTCATGAGAAAAAAACCCCAACAAACAGAGCATTAAAAATTACTCAGAAATCCTAAAGTTAAAAACCCTAAAGATTCCTGTAAAAAGTAAATTGGCGTATCTGTTCCCAGATACTATAATGCAGTCTTTAATTACAACACATTATTATTTCTCCCAGAAGTAAATTCCAATGTCCTTACCCCAAAGTAAGAGCTACAAATAATTCAGAATCAAAGCTACCATTAAAATTATGTATTTATAGATATATATTTAAAATCGCAAAACTTCAAACTCAATGTTAAGTATTATCAGGGCAACAAGTGAGAAGAGATAAAGCTTTGCAAATGTGTCAAAATTGCAAATAAAATACTATAATCACCAGAGAAATATCTTGGTGAGCCTTCACCTATAAACAATAATGGTTCTATTAAAGATATACTTTCATGTGTTTGTTGCTTCTGGGGATTTTTTGGGTTTTTTATTCTAAGGAACACTTTGAAATGTTAGTGTACATCTCTACTGAAACTACAGTCTTTCTAAAGAGATGATGGAATTTTTTTGTCTGAGAAATGGGAAATTGTACACAGGACAGAATCTAGTACATCTGTCCACATTTCCCTGATCAGAACTGGTATGAACAAGAAAACGTGTCGTGTCATTTTCATATAAATTAAAGCATTTAAAAGTTAATGTCTCTTGAATATATTCCTTTGTCTCAAGAAGAATAAATTGTTTCATATCAGAAACCTGTGGTCTGGCAGAGAAAAAAAAATGCAAACTACTTTGGATGCAGTGAAACAGCCAAAGCTATATGTCTGTCCAGAATATCAATCACACTTTACAATTTCCTCTCAGGAAACATGAGTAGTGACAGAGGTGTGAAAACCAAGTTCCATTAGGAGTGTGCTTTCAAACACTTATGCCAAGAAATATTGCCTGATTCTTAATCAGCATGCATCTTTATTTCTCCTCCTAAGTCAGTAGCCAAATTTTATCTGGACTTGGATGATATGAAAAAAGTACAGTTAATCTCAGAATAGACTCAGAATAACTTCAAGAATATATAATCAAAGATGTAAATTGTGTTGTTCTACTTCAGAAACATGTTAATGGAGTATCATTTACATAGTTAATAAGTTTTTTATATTTGCTTTTGGAAAGTACTCGAAGATTTTGCAGGTTCCCTTTAGAAATACAGTCCATGAAGAAAAATTTTAGTTTAGAGGACTTATGACATATATCCTGTGGTGGCAGGTCCTGAAGTAATTTTTCTTGAAAAGTAGTAATGTTTATAGGAAAGATATTTCGCTAATTATTAGAAAATTAGAATTTCACAGAAACAATTTTAGAATTCTAAGAAAACTGATTAGGTTTCTGTACATATTGGTTACATTGACTTGAAGACTTCAAAGACATTGCTTGATAAGGTAGGACAGCAAACCAGTTTTGAAAATAGAATTCAATGAATATGCATACTACTTAATTTTTAGGTTGCTCTGTCTTCCAGTTTTGACTAATTCTAGTTTGTTCTTTCCAAGAAAATGCCCAGATTGTGTGATTCTGTGGCTACTTTATTCCAGGAACTGTTTACAGAAGGCAGTACTTTCATTTTCTTTCCACAGTCCTCCAACA
>NW_008649717.1:20925-43820 GCF_000695815.1 Acanthisitta chloris
GTCTCACAGTCATTCAGGGCAAGAACCACATACACTAAGTTTCATAAAACCTGCACTCAGTTCGGCTGTGGCAGCTTCACATTACTTAAATACTCCTAAAGGAACAACTTGCAACAGCAGCAATTAAGACACAGAAATATATGGGACCCAGGAACAAATGCCGTTATGAAGATAGTCCTCTCTAGCTGCATCCACATGAGCAATATGGACATGTTTCAGTATGGGACCCAGGAACAAATGCCATTATGAAGATAGTCCTCTCTAGCTGCGTCCACATGAGCAATATGGACATGTTTCAGTGTCCACAACTTAACAAGCAGATCATGAACTCTCTGAACCTGATGTATTTAGTAATACCTGTAGCATATAAAGCAGATTCTGGACCCAAGCTGAATGTTGTTACGCATATGATGATCATTTTAATGTAGAGGTTAGGCCAATCCTCACCATATACCAGAATGAATTACCAGACAAGGAATGGCTGTATGGAGAAGGTTTTGGTTCTCTTTATTGCACATTTTTAATTACTTCCTTGAGCTATTGCCCATTCTGCTAATAAAAAAAAAAAATCAACAGGAAAGATGACCTAAATCGTATCAGGGAATTACTGAAGGCAACTATCAATGCCGTGCCAGAACCACATTTAATTTACTGTTATTACTGCAAAGTGGGTTCTTGTTTCCAAGAAGAGACATAGTTTGAATAATTACTTTAGAAGTTCATCAGTCATGTGGGCAGAGATATAGTTCTTATTTGCAATCTAGAAAGTATAAAAAAAAAAATAATTTTGTTGCCTCTTATAAAACTCTTACATTACAGGCTAACCTAATTCTGTACAGCTTTCCCCAAACCACATTTTTATTTAGCTCTATTACCAAAATACAAGAGCTGAAAACCAACTACCCCATTTCTCTTTACCGACCTAGAAATCTAAGTTGTAAGTACACACATATATAACAGGGATGAAATGTACATATTTGTTTATCCCTTTTTTTCTTCTAATTTGTTACTGCAGCAAAATATTTACGTCAATATTATTTCAGGTATTCAAAAATATTTTCATTAAATTTTTATGTAAAATTCACAAAAAAATGAAGAATGCAACTATTTTTTATTACTATTTACATGAGATAAACCTTACTTGTTTATCTTTATTGCCTTGATAGCTATGTTTGAGACAGTCAGTGTAGGTCCTTTTATTAAGTAATAGAAATCGGCGCTTCCTAGCACAGTTCATCTGACCCATTATAGTCCCTACCCCTGCCCATATTTTTTTGAAATATGTATGGAGTGAGGAGGCTCATGGTGGCACTTACACCATAGACTTAAAAAGATATTTATCCAGGTAACGCACCTGTATATAATAAGTTCTTCCAGTTATTCCAATTTAGACAAACCCTTAGTACACTGTCGTACCCGAATTGATTTTTCCTGCTTAGAAATAGGACTCGATGATTCTTTGTCCTAGATATATAACCCCTGGGTCCTAGATTGTAATCATTTTGG
The DNA here is from genome assembly GCF_000695815.1 of Acanthisitta chloris. Classification (NCBI taxonomy): domain Eukaryota; kingdom Metazoa; phylum Chordata; class Aves; order Passeriformes; family Acanthisittidae; genus Acanthisitta; species Acanthisitta chloris. Next base: position 22,432 of record NW_008649717.1, read on the forward strand.
TGCTTCATTTTGTTTATGTACTCATTCAAATCTACTCATACTATCTCTAGCTAAGATCTTCAGTGCACTGGATAGACCTCAGAGGATATTAACTTTAAAGAAACCCCAGAAAGTAGTGTAGGACAGTGCAACAGGGAAATGCATACATCATATATTTTAATATTATGTACTACTTTTGACCGAAGACAAATCAAATGTTTAAGCAGAATGCTTTTTACTGCTTCACTACCATGTATTCCTTGAACTGTAAAACACAGATTTGTTAATTTCTGACAATGCAATGAGATTAAAATATTATGCTAACCCAGGAATCAACCTGAATCTGAAAGGGAGACTTGAAAAGGGGAAAAGAGGATCTGTGCTCAGAAAGTAGCTACAGCAACAAAGATTCAAGGCCTATAGATTATCCACTGAAGGATTAGCACAATAACATTTTCAGCAGCAACTCTGGTAATTCAAACACACCTTCAAGAACTGATTGCTGCATAGAAACAGTGCATGCTAAGGAGCACAGACCTGAGAAGTCCCAATGTATCAGCACATCTGGTGACAATCTCTAGGCAGTAAGATGCCTTGGCACCATGTCATGCTTCAAATCCTTCCACAAAATCTCCATTTTCAGTTCTGCTATTTCAGTACTTAGGTTATGACAAAGTTATTTTCTTATGTTTTCCTAGTCTCTAGATATTCTTAGCCCAAAAATTGTAGAGAATAGGTTGCTAGAAGTCTTTCTATGGAGTCAGCTAAGTGTACAGTATAAGCCTACATGAGGTACATAAACACAGTTCAACTCATATGCAAATGCTGACCTGACCTCAGTACTCCCCTGCCCTAGTCATTGGCTTCATCTTTCTCACCCCAAGGCCCAAAGTAGTCTTACTGGATGGATGTCCTGGTGCTGGAACACTTGGTCCTGTATGTAGTCTGTGATTGCTCTGAAGAGACCCTTGAGTGAGACTCCTAACATTGATATTTAACATTGGCTGGCTACTTGAAAAGGGTTAATAATGTTATGAGCATGAAGGAAAAATATTTGAACACTAGTGGATGAGGGTGAGAGGAGCAGGCAAGAATCACTGCTGACTTACTCCTGGCTGACACTGCTCACCCGCTGCTTGGTGGGTAAAGTACAAAGGTGGTTATTGCTCCCTTCATCTCCCCATGGCTCTTAGACATACGCAAGCTGCATGGAATGGACCTCTGGTGGAGCCTATATCTATACAATCTGTTTCAAATAAAAAGAAATCCTTGAAGCTTACAGATAAAATTCACTCAATTTAGAAGAAGTAAAGTTCAAAAATTCAGCGTGAGTAGCTCTCCTGGTCTCTAGGGGACTGAGACTTAAAAAAACCCCAAAAAACTAGAGAAAGAGAAAGAAAGCAAGAAAAAGTAATCGGCCGGAACAGGAGACAGAAAGAGCAGAGGGAATGAAGATAAGGTCCTTGAAGATACTAACTACTTCAAGCTTAAAAAAGATAAAAGGAGAGGCTGACTTTAAAGCAGACTTGCTGCAGAAAGTAAGTGATACTATAAACATGAATAGGAGTGAGGCTCTATGAGCTCACTGACGTATAATATGTAACCTAGACAGAAGGGGTTCAGCTCCTTCAAATATATCTCACCAGGTCAAAAAAACCCCATCTTAAAAAAACAAAACCCTCACAAGCTCTGGGGAGAAAAAGAAATGGTAAGTAATTGACCAAGAAATCAATACTACAGACAGTAAAATAATAAACTCCTAGAGTAAAAAGCTAATAGGATGAAAAGACTCTTCTAACAGATCTTAAGAAATAATTTCTAATTCTAAAATAATCAATATGTTAATACTTACATTATGTTTCTGCTGGGTTTTGGTTATCACTGGTGTGTTCCTGGGGAATGACCAACCAATTGCCAAAGGTCTTTCTCAGGGCTGAATCCTAGGGCCTTTTTGTTCCATAGATTTATCAATGACATGGATGCAGGAGCTGAATGCATCATTGGAAAGTTTTTCTGTCTATAAGGGCATAGTGAAGACCCAAAAGAGAAAGTACATGTGAAATAAAATTTAAAAAAAGCTAACTAGTGATCTCTGGTCATGGTGGTGTTAAAAATGGCAATATCGATGAACTACAGCAATTAAAATAGCTAAGGCAGCAAAACAGACATGCAAGAACAATCTTTGGACAACTCACGACAGTTTCATGCATAAAAACTTGAAGATGTTGGTTCTTGGATATTTAAGGCTAACACATTTCATTGTTACTCCCACTGTCAACACTAATGAGAATTGTTCAAGTATATTGAAGAGAAATAGATCTTCAAAGGATTTCATTTATTTTTTAAAGGATCACTTAAATCTAAATTACTATTAAAAGGAAATGCGTGCTGAAGTAGAATTGCATTAAAATTGCATTAATTCTGTCTCCCAAATGGCTGCAGTAAAAGTTTCAATAGCAGATTGAAAGGGAGGGAAAGAAAGAAAGAAATATAGTGTTTGCACTCAGAAGTAAAGTTTTACTTGACATTTATTATAAAGCATTTTAATACCTCCAAAATGTTACCTCTATTTTTCTCCTATTAATCAAAAATTTATGTGTAAAATCCATTACTTTCTAATTTTCAATTTGATTTTAATAATCGAGTTTGTTTGAAATATTTGTATTATTCATCTTACAAAATCTATTAACATAGTGTTTGCACTCAGAAGTAAAGTTTTACTTGACATTTATTATAAAGCATTTTAATACCTCCAAAATGTTACCTCTATTTTTCTCCTATTAATCAAAAATTTATGTGTAAAATCCATTACTTTCTAATTTTCAATTTGATTTTAATAATCGAGTTTGTTTGAAATATTTGTATTATTCATCTTACAAAATCTATTAACATTTTCCTCTAATGCAACTACTTATTGTGAATAATTTTGTACATAGTAGAGCATAAGTTTATATTCTATATACTTAAAGGTATTATGCATTGTTATATATAGAATAATTTGAATGTCCTTTTCCAGGAATTCCAGGATGATATTCTTCCGAATCTTGTTGTTCGGAATTTTTATTCAGTATAATGAGGTTCTACCCACCTAATCTATGACTAACTCACAGATATTTTGTGAAATGTTACAATGAAGAACAGATATCCAATTTCCAAGAAGTTAGTGCTAGGAAGTAGATTTCATCTCCTAGTTCTGCAAAGGATTTCAGAAAAATGTATTTCAAATAATTTTAACTATTTTTTACATTTGTACTATTTTTTTCTTTTAAAAACTTTTATTTACAATGTTAAAAATCTTATGTCTGTATTTTCTTGACAAGAAAAGTTTTCTAATATTAATAATTTAAATATTCACACCCTGGGTCAGCTTTGCATCTGGTAGAGCAAGAATGATTTATACCAGCTGAAAGATAGGATTTCATGTTTTTGAAAAATGTGTAACTAAAAGTGATACAGTACAATATGGTTTCTTACATGACAACACATCTCAAGTGTCAATACATGATTTATAAAGGAAGATTTAAAAATGCCCTGTAAAGCAAGAAAATAAAATTAAAGAGACAACATGTATGGAAAATTCTGCATAAGATCTCGACTAGCAGCTATTTGTAACTTCAGATAATCATTAATGCTCATTCTTTTTAGTACTACAAAGTGTATCAGAAGCAATAAGACTGTGACAGCCATCAAAAAGACAATCTTTTGACATGTCTGAACACTTTGCTACACAATTCCCTGTCATGGTCTTTTGCCACAAAAGTTATTCTGTATTGAGGAGTTCAGATTCCAAGTTCTGATATGAAGTGGGGGGTAGAGGGGTGGATAAAGGGCAGTTTTTAATGATTCTTAACATTTTTCTTCCAACACTGTTTCACAGTGCCTTTCAGAGAACTTTCAAAGTTCAGCTGAAGCTTTTCTTCATACGCTAGCATCTGTGAATGGATGACAACTGACCGTAAAGAAATGTTTATTAAAATAAGATCAAAGTTATATGATCACAGGGTTTTTTTCTGTATACTAGCCCCTAGCTGTGATTTTTACCTGTCTTTTCTAAGTCAACTCTTTGGTTGCTCTCAGTCAGCAGCCAAACCCCATGCAGCTGCTCACTCACTACCCCAACAGCAGGATGGGGGAGAGAATCAGAAGTGTAAAAGCTAGAAAACTCATGGGTTGAGATAAAGACAGTTTAATAGGGAAAGCAAAAGCTGCACACACAAGCAAAACAAACCAAGAAATTAATTCACTATTTCCCATGGGTAGGAGGTGTTTAGCCATCTCCAGGAAAGCAGGGCCCCATCTTGCATAATGACTACTGGAGAAGACAAACTACATCACTTCAAAAGTCCCCACCTTCCTCCTTCTTCCACTCACTTTATATACTGAGCATGATGTCATATGGTATGGAATATCCCTTTGGCCAGTTTGGATCACCCATCCCAGCTGTGTCTCCTCCCAGCCTCCCATACACCTCTAACTTCCTTGCCAGTGTGGCAGTACAGAAAGCAGCAAAGGCCTTGGTTCTGTGTAAGCTCTGCTCAGCAATAACAAAAACATACATTATCAACTCTGTGTTCTGCATAAATCCAAAACAGGCCCATACTAGCCACTTTCAAGAAAGTTAACACTACCTCAGCCAAACCCAGCACATTCTGATAAGGATTGCTGCTGTGGCTTTGAATATAAATATAAAGTTTGTGTCCTGTATGACAACATCTCAAACACTTTTGTCAAAATACCTTACACAAGTTTTTTTCTGCACCCTATATGAAAAGTTTTGCTCTAAGCAGAGATAACTAACAAAAATAACTAGTCAGTCATTATTGTTTCTCTTTTCAGCACTCAACATAGAGTCAAATGTCTTTAGCTACAAATAAGTTTACAACCCAGATTTAAATACTAAGCAATTCCCTTAACCACAGATTGATAGCATCAACATCTGTTTCAGTGAAACTTCTCTATCATATTTAAGCAGGTAATCAAATTCTCAGGTTTGCTTGTCATGGATTATCACTAAGCAGATGTATAGGGCAAAATAAATGTTAATGGAAATCTGTTGAGATGCAGTATTCAGTGTGGTACATTTGTTCAGGATTACATCAAGCTTTTACATAAAAACATTCTGCAACTTCATAATCCGGGACAAATGGGGTATGACAAATAATGTTACCTGCTACATAGAGTAACAACTCATACACTATAATCTGTGTATTTCAAGGGCAGTTGAGTATAGGATTATTTATTTAGTACATAGAAATGACAGGAAAACTAAAAAATTCCACTTGCTTTGAATTCTCACTCCCAAGCATTCTTTCTGAACTGGGAAGCTGAAGAAGCAGGAGATCATTCAGGAAAAGAATAATCTGCTTTGGGTTATGCTTCATCTCAGAGTGGAACCTATAGCTATGGCCATACATAGACATGAGCAATAAGTGTGCTTCAGACATGGGGACAAAATTCATGACACAGCTGGCATCCATATAGTATATAGAAGTTCTCCTCCAGAACACGCTGGCTGCTTTTATATTGAGAAAGCCTCCAGGCCATGTTGTTCTCTGGACAGTATTCAGGTTTTGTCTTTGAATTAACTGGCATGGGTAAAAAACAAGCCAATGGGTGTTACTATTTGCATGATATCAGACAATTGTTTGAGGCCATGTCCTGGTCTCATGTAAGTCTTGATGTAACTTAAGAATTCAACTACATAATTGTCACAGGTAGTAGAGCATCACAAAGGCAAGTGAAATTAATTATTCCATAATTTAGATGCAATAGAAATAATTAAAAAAGATATGGGCAGATAGTGACAGACTATATGGACATGGGGGCAACAGAAAGAACAGCAGAATAAGGAAGATAAAATGGCACTTAATAATGGTGTTGAAATCATCAGGTCAACAGTGTCACAACTTTGAAAGACATCTCTTATCAGGGAAACCATTGATAGCTTCCAGGAACAGAGAGTAAATAAAATCAGCCATGGAGACTCCTTAATCTACCAGTCACAGTCTTTGAACATCTGGGAAAGAAAGCAGCAGAAATACACAGCTGCCCTCTATCCTTTAAGAAGTAAGACTTTAAAAGTGTTCCCATTTCATTAGTGTACAACTGGACAACTATTTGCAATGTGTCCTTTGTATTCAGTTAGTTAACCCTAAACTTCCCATTGCCATTCATGGAATTGGATAAAAATAGTGGAGATAAATTAGAGAAATTGCACAATCTATCCCATGATCTTGCATTCATACAAATCTAGATGAATTAATTCATCAGTATAGGCGCTCAGAAATGCTGAGTTAAGGACATCTTTGAATTTCTTGCTTTTGATTAATGTGGATTCATAGCCATAATCTTTTATTATATTTCAGTATGACATCAAGAATCCAAATATATGATAACAAAGTTAAGCTAGAATCCATTAATGTATTATAGAACTGTTGTTAACAATGATACTTTGTAGTAATACCAAATATGTGGTATATAGCCTGTGATCTCTCTTGGGTTATTTAGAGAGACATGACTCATTTTAATTCTTTTGAGTAGTGATTTATCCCTGTTGTCTTGCTTGTTGGTGAATCTTTGAGATAGTGTGTTGCAAATAGTGTGTCTGCTGAGCAGGAACCAGCCTTATTCATAATCAACTTTACCTGCTTTTGTGTCTACAGAAGTACTGGAGACCTCAAGCATAGTTAGCACATGGCTTGCAGAGCCGAGCTGACTTTGAGTTCATAAAAGTGTGCTCCACATCTGCACAGACAGTTCACAAGCAAGCTCAAAAACACTCTGTGAATGGGGAGAGACTAGGATGTAAGCCATACCTCATTTACAGTTTCTATTTCATTATAAACACTGATGGTGAAGCCAATATATTTACTTTTTACCCTGGATGTGTGTGTGCACACAGTGTGTGTGCATGTGTATGTTTCCCCCTCTTTGGGAATACTGGGAGAATGACCAAACAAAAGAGGTTTTCTCCCTTTCTCCTCCTGCTTACCTATTTTGTCTTTCTGTCAAAATTCTTGATTTGTGACTTCTATCTCTTACTTAAGAACAGAGGGGGAAAAAAGAAAGTTTCTGAAGCACATATTGAATTAAATTAAACACACCAAAATAAATGGCATCATGTAATCTAATTTGTTGTGACAAAAGCTAACACTTCATTCCTGACTTTCCAATCCATTATAATACCCCTATATTGAAAACATAAGCTGAATATAGGGAAAGGTTCATAGACTTCAGTCTGATTACTGGTTAAAAGGCAAGATTAGTTGGTAAATTTTAATGGTTTTAAGTGCCTACACAGGGAATGGAACTCTAATATCAGAGACATCTGCTGCCTATCAGATAAGTGTATTACAAGCTGAGAGGGAACAGAACCTAAACTTAAATAGATTTAGATTAATACTAACCATAGAATATCCTGAGTTGGAAGGTACCCACAAAGATTACTGAGCCTAACTCCTGTCTTCCCACAGGGCAACCTAAAAGTTGAACCTAATATCTAAGGATGTTGTCCAAACACTTCTTGAACACTGACCAACAGGCTTGGGGCTGTGATCACTTCCATGGGGAACTTGTTCCAGTAGCAAAGCACCTTGTCAGAGAAGAACTTTCTCCTGATACGCACTCTGAACATCCCCTGATGCAGCTTTAAGCCATTCTCTCATGTTCTATGACTGGACACCAGAGAAAAGAGATTAACACCTCTTTCCATACTCTCCCTCACGAGAAGGCTGCAGAAAGCAACAAGGTTTAAATATAATTTAAAATTTAAAGCTTATTCTTCAAAAATACAGTTGCATTTATAATTTTTCCAATACTTAATAAATATACTCTGCGCTATTTTCCATTATGCTATAAGCAGATGGCACAAGATTGGATCATATGTGATTAGAATGAACTTTTTACATATATAGATATATATATATACACACATATATATATGTGTTAGGCCAGAATAAACTACTGAAGCTTTACTAATGTTCTGAAGTCCCAGCTCTTCACATTTCCTAGGTTTATGTGCTTATTTTAAAAAATGTTTTTGTTAAGGTTTATGGACAAAGAGTTAAAATGTTATAAAGATTTTCTGAACAGGTTTTAATCAAAAATAGGGAATGGGGGGGGTGGGGTGGAGACTCCTCTCATCCAGGAATGTTAATTACATACTGCTAAATTCTTTCTGAGATGTATATAAAGATTATAGGAAGAGAGTCATTTGAGAAGTAAATGTGCTTTCTTTGGCCCTAGGTTGATGATTTCAGTATTGTTCTTCAGGACAGATGACATAGGAGTCAGTTCTAAAAATGCCCAGGAGCAGAACATGCAGTTCCTAGAAAAATATGATAGCAAGAGGTTGATGGTTCTGTAGGTGAGACTGATTTATTGTCTTTCTAGACAAATTGCCTTTGACATTAAAAATATTGATATAAATCATAAATGTTTTATAGATATAGAAACGGACTGAGAAGTGAATCAATCTTTTATTATTTAACACATAACAATTTTCTTCCATCATGAAACAAAGCAATGCAACAGGACAGAACTAGTTCAATATTTTTAACAATTTTTAGCACTGCCTACAAGAATAGCAAAGCCAGAAGTCTGTGAAAGAAAGTTCTCAAAAACAAGGTACACAAATATTGTTTCAAGCACATTGTTCATAATATCATTTTCTACAATATTTTTATTTTGTATTTCTGTGTGTCTCTGTGATAGCATTAAGAGAAAAAAATATGTGTTTGAAAGCTTTCTTAAACCTCCATTGGAATATTCTTTGTTGCTACCACTACTTTGTTAATATTTCAGCTATATTTATTCTCAAACAAACCAGTAATCAACCTTCAACTAATAAGGGGGACAAAAAGCCTTCACCAAAACAATAAAAAGATAAGACTGGTCTAGTTTCTTCCTCTTTGGTTAATAAGCTAGTATCATAGTTCTCCTGGGTAAAAGGCTGGTGTCATGGTTTAACAACACTGGTTAGCAGCTCAATCCCACACAACTTCTTACTCCCTGCCACAGTGGGATGGAGAAATGAATCAGAAGTGGAAAAGAGAAAAATCTTGGTTTGAGATAAGGACAGTTCAATAAGCAAAATAAAAGCCTCATATGCAAGCAAAGCAAAATATGTAATTCATTCACTAGTTCCCATCAAAAGACAAATGTTCAGCCATCTTCAGAAAACAGGGCTCTGTCACCCATAACGGTGACTTGCAAAGGCAAATGCTGTCACTCCCAACATCCTTCCTTCCTCTTCCAGCTCTTTCTGATGATCATGATGTCAGATGATATGCAATATCCCTTTGGTCAGTTGGGGTCACCTGTCCCATGTGTGTTGTCTCTCAACGTCTTGTGTACCCCTAGCCTACCTGCTGGCAAGGAACAGTGAGAAGCACAAAAGGCTTTGATTCTGTGTAAGCACTGCACAGCAATAGCAAAAACATCTCTGTATTATCAACACAGTTTTCATCACCAATTCAAAGTATAGTACCATAAATGCAGCTATCAAAGAACTTAATGCTATCCCAGCCAAAATTACTACAGCTAGCTACCTGTGCTGATATGACTACAAATCCTTCAAATAGGCCAAGTAGCTCCAAATAATAAATATATTTATAGGATCCAATAACTACATTTATTAGACAGAATTTTCCTCCTTGCATTCCTAGTTTGGTTTTTTTTTTTTGACCTTATTTCCTAGACTGCCTCAACTAGGGAATATTCCAGAAGACATGTTGATAATTATTTTATGAACCTATCAATGGTGCTTTAACAAGTAAAGCACATCCAAGACCCTTCAGCAGCAGCTGATTTAAGTTGCTGTCATTTCCTCCTGGATGCAGCTGGGGTGGGATAACTGCTGATGCTGTTGTGAAAACAGCTGCACAAGCTATTCAGCCAACTGGAGCTGGCTGCCAGCAAGCTGATGAATACAAGCTGCTGCTTATTTGCAACAACAGCATCCTACCAGGGAGCTCTACTGTTTGTTGCTACAGCGGCTTGAAAGTGGTACCAGGTAGGAATTTCTGAGGGTTTAATTCTAGGTACCATTTCCAGTTGGCATTCTGTTACATTCTCAAGATTACTAAAGGCCAAAATCTAGCTAAGTAGTTTGGCATATGATCCCACAATGATGAACACAAAATGAAGAAGCTTTTCTTCTGTGCATCTAGTTGTAAGAGCCAGCTGGCTGCATGGACATAGCTGCTGAGTAATATGTAATAGTTAATGCATTTGGATTTTCTGAGTAGGGTGTTCTGTGCAGATAAATATAAACTTTTTGTGAGATTCAATATTCATAAATCATAGAGGGCTGAGACAGATAATTTTGTTCTGAAGACACTTCCTAGAATGAAAATGTTCCCTCATATTTCACTAGTTTGGTTAATGTGATAGAATAAACCCTAAATATTAAGAGAAGCTATTCACATAACCAGAGCAAATAAAAAATGAAGTCTCATAAATGGGTGGGATCATAGAGACAAGTCCTTCTTGAAGCAGGATATTTATATACTTTTTTTTTAATGATTATTTTGTAAGATAAGTATCTTCTTTCCTCTGCTCTGATTTTCTTTAGAATACAGGAAAATTTATGGTAAGTTCAGTTTTGTCTTAACTTCTTTTTTTAATTCTTTTTTAAATTTTTTTTTTTTTTATTTCTTGGTTATTATTTTTCTGGACAAGCTTGTCAAGGGTTTTGAAAACTTTATGTGCTAGGGTTACATACAGCAGAGGAAGATAGTATGTGACAGTCCTTTCCAGAACAAAAATGAGTTCCTCATGAGGGTTCTTTTTTATTGATGTGACACCTTAATGACAAGAAATGGAGCGCTATAAAATGTTTATTTATGTCATGTCCTATTTCACCCGTATGAAGCAAAAGTAACTTGAAGAGCACAGAGTGGTTTAAAGGCAAGGTTTAGAATGACTTGGAAAGCTGTGCATGAAACTACTCAGAGGATGAGGAACAGATCCAGCATGTTGCCTTTGGGACTCATTTTCAAAGGACAGAAAAGGGATCTCCTCCATTACTTGGGAGGCTACAGCAGAATACAGACAAAAACTTACTGGTACATTTCATTATTTTTTTTTAATAACTCCATCCATTTCCATAACAAAACTTAAAAACTCCCAAGGGATCTTTGCAGGACTGATCGAGAAAGGTTAAGGAGAAGGAAAGCACAATTTCCATACTCTTAATCTCACTATTAAAACAGAATTACTTTTTTTTTTTCTCTAGGGAAATAGGTGTGATCTTGAGTAGGAAAACAGTTTTTTAAAAGCTCCCACTAAGTAAAATTCAGCTATTGAAGAATCACAGACCTGAGGAAGCTAGAAACAGGATACAAGAGAGTGGAGACAGTTTGGATTCACCTTCATGGAACTACATGAAATAAAAGGTGACATGTACCACATTCCATAAACATTCAGAATTATTTTTCTCTGCTTTCAAATGTTTTTCTTTTTTGGACTTCTTTTGGTATGAAATATTAAACCATGCTCTGGATGTCTCTGGGCAAGGTGACAGAACTTTTGCTGTATAATAGATAATATCAAGCACCCTGTCTAGACTGAAGGAGATTGTACAGAAGAAATGTTGCAGCAATATTAATAAAGTACATATAAAAGTGACAAATAGGTTTTGAATATTACTATATAACTGCCCTGAAGTTATTAAAAATATTTCGATTTGATCCTTATTTCCTCTCTAACATTATATATTTAATGGAAGAATGCTAAGAAGAAATGGGAATGTGTATTTTTGCAAGGTAGGGTACCAGTAGCAAGAATACTGAAAAAATGTAATATACGGTGAAGGTGACCCTTTTGGGGGGGTTTAATTATTACTACTTTTTCATTAGATACTTCCAGATTTTTAGGTGAAGCCTCTTAAAAGCAGATACTTAGATTTAAGAGCTGTTTTTGTGACTATTTCACCATATTAGCTTTATCTGTAGCTGTTTAGTTTAATTGAAGTAGTTTTACTTTACATATTAATTCCTTATAAACAATCATCTTGTAAGAATTTCTGCACATAGCCAGCAAGTACAGGCATTTCAATTTCCCTTTCTGTTAATTACTTGCTTTTTACACTTACAAAAGTGTGAGTCTAGATGGAGTCTATTAAGGTCAGCATCTTTATAAAGAAAAGAGAAAGAGGCTCACTGGGCTCAGTCACTTATACTGAAGTATGTAAAGTAAAAGTTGAAAACTCTTCAAAAGCATCTGACAGTCTCTCACTTGGGTCATTTTTGTTCTCAGGAACAAAAGCTTTTGATAGTTCTTAGTGTATGTTCAAAAAGATAAAAATTGTTTGCTAAATTGCCTTCTGGAAACTGAAGGCAGGTTTCAGACCTATTCTTTTTCATGAGGTGGAAAATACCTACCAGTACTTTAAAAAGAGAAGCCACAAAAGTGAAAATGAAAATTCAGGGAAAACGTGTTTGATATAACACTATCTGAGTAAGTTGCCACAGGATAATGGCTCTCTAAAACATTGTTTGCTTCATTTCACTTTTAAAACAAAGATTTTCTGCAAAACTAGACTACAAGTGCTATACCAGGACTTATTTTTAATTTTTTTTTTGCTTTAGTGGTAAGTGAGGATTCTTCTGTGTCTCACACACCACATTCTGTTATCAGAAGGTTCCTATGAGAAATAGGATGTTCAGTTTCTGAGAAAAATTTCATTGATAAAGGCTCACATGAGCCACAACATACACAGAAAGGCATCTACTACTTGCTTTACAAATGTCCATGTGGGGCTCCATAGAGTTTTTGAAATCCCTTAAAAGTCAAGACCTCAAAACATTCAAAAAAACCTTTTAAAAATGAAGGTAATAGATTGGGTATTTAGCAGCATTTGAAAGCTCCCGAAATTCCAAGTTAGTTAAGAAAGGAAAGGTTTTTCCTGCCAGATTTTTATTCTTTTTTGTTTTCACAGTTCTACAATTTTCACAATCATCTCTCTGACCTCTGGAAACTGTCAATGCCGAATTTTAAACATATATGTTTTGTTAATGTATGATTTAATAATTCAGAATTAACAAAATCTGAATTTTATAAGCTTCTACCTCCACATTAACTTATGCATGTATTGGTCTTACATACATGGTCACCAATAGTATACAAAGCATATACAAACATTTATTTTTGTGATCTCACATCCACTGTAAGGGATCTGAAACTGGAATTCAAAATGTAAAAAAAATATGGGATGGAAGGGAGAAATAAAAATTATACAATCAGAGTAAGCCTGGGAAACCAGGCTTAAATCATTTTGCCAATGTTTTTTATCTGACTTTAGTTCTTATAAATTGCCCTACTCTATGTACCAAAAAGTAGTGCATGTTTCTTACCCTCCCACAAATGATTTTTTATGTGCAGTATCTATCATACCAACTAGCAAGCTAATCTTGTTTAAAGTACAGTAAAAAGAACTCAAAGGCATAATGCAATGAAGTGCTAGTTTGGCATAAAGCCAATTCAATCTGCCTGCTTTAAAATTAACTTATTATGTGCATTTTTTTCATTCAGTAATCTCAGTTATAGATTGGAAACATAAAAAATCAGATAGTAAATCTGTAATTAGGAGACTTTTGACCAGATTTAATCTCAAGTGGCTTTGTATTCAGCAGATGGATTTTTGATGCTTTACTATGACCATCAAATAGAGAGCTATATGGGTAGTCCATCTGAAACCAATAGGAATCCTAAATGAATTCTCACCTTTAGGCTATGAAATCTGTTTCCTGTGGGTGTAGGTTTGTGGGATGCTGGTTTGGACCTTAGAAATTCTTATTGTGCCTAGAGTTTGGATCTGTTGTTCTCCTTTTGTGTCCTTGTTCTCTACAATCTGTTATGCTGCTTGAAGTGCTGGCAAAACTGTGTTTAAACTGCTCCCTAAGGTCTCCCTTGGAAACTAATTGTGCTGGTTTGAGCTGGAGTAGAGTTAACTTTCTTCACAGAGGCTAGTATGGGACTATGTTTGGATTTTGTGCAGAACACAGAGTTGATAATGCAGAGATGTTTTTGTTATTGCTGAGCAGAGCTTACACAGAGTCAAGGCCTTTGCTGCTTTCCGTACTGCCACGATGGCAAGGAAGTTGGGGATGCATGGGAGATTGGGAGGAGACACAGTTGGGACAGGTGACCCAAACTGACCAAAGGGATATTCCATACCATAGGACATCATGCTCAGTATATAAGGTGGGAGGAAGAAGGAGGAAGGAGGGACATCTGGAGTGATGGCGTCTGTCTTCCCAAGGAACCGTTACGCGTGATGGGGCCCTGCTCTCCTGGAGATGGCTAAACACCTCCTGTCTTCGGGAAGCAGTGAATTAATTCCTTGTTTTGCTTTGCTTGTGTGTGCAGCTTTTGCTTTCTCTATTAAACTGTCTTTATCTCAACCCATGTGTTTTTGTAGCTTTTATCCTTCTAATTCACTCCCCCATCCCGTTGGTGGGGGAGTGAATGAGAGGCTGCGTGGTTCTTGGCTGCTGGCTGGGGTTAAACCACGACACTAATTCATCTCTAGTGGTTGCTGGATCACTTTTCTCTTCCCTTCCATAGCTATTTGATCCCTCCATCCTGTCCCCTGTCCTCTGCCAGTGTTAACACTTTGCCACTAAATGGGTAAAGATCCCTCCAAATCCACTGTCTGCCTCTAGATCCCTAGTCACAGGTTCAGATGGGCACCAGAAAATGAAAAAATGAGATTGGAGTAAACCTTATGAAGACCCTTCCTGTGGCATCTGTTGCATCCATCTAGTTGTAATGTATAAGTGTATCTTGAAATGAAATGGCTGAAGGTAACCCTTTACAAACACAAGGTTATTTTTAGTCTGGCCCTTCAGAAATCTAATCTCTAATACACTTTGGCAAAGAGTTATACTGAAGTAGTGGTGGGTAAAGTGTGAGGACAGAAACAAACAGCAGTGGTAGGGATAAAGTGGCCGAGGAGTGTCATGAATGTCTTTGCAATGATGAAAGTGTGTAGAACGTATGAAATTATAGCATTGGTCACTGAGATATTACGATCATTATTTTGACACAAACTGACACCACTGCTCAAAAATTCCAACCCAAACAAAATTGAACTAACCAGAACCATCACCACCACCCACCAGACTAGGATCCTCTAGGAATCTGCATATTTAAAGATGTGACCATGTCTTGTATCCTACATTGTATTGTCCCATTTGAGTCACTTTGTTCAGGTATCTTTGACTGTACACTTACTCTTCAAAAATATTGCAGCCTAAAAAACATAAAGCAATTATTTGTTTCTCAACACACAGGAAAAATAATTAGAATGTTGTGAGATGCTAGGATGAGAATTCATTCTCCAAGCACCTCAAAGACTGCTGGGAGGATTAATGCTGGCAAGACAGATATCAATCAGGAGAGAAGCATTAACTTCTGCTTCTCCCTGGAAACAGTCTCCTTGCTAAATCACCATTAACAGACTAGTCCAACTACCTAATCTATTCAGGGCTAACCAAATGTTAAAATGTGTTGTTAAGGACATTATCCAAATGCCTCTTGAACACTGACAGGCTTGGGGCATTGATCAGCTCTCTGGGAAGCCTGTTCCAGTGTTTGACCACCTTCTCAGTAAAGAAATGTTTATTAAAGCCCAGCCTGAACCTCCCCTGTCACAGTTTTGGACCATTCCTATGCATCCAGTAACTGAATCTCAGGGAGAAGAGATTTAACACCTCCTTATCCACTTCCCCTCCTCAGGAAGCTATAGAGAACAATCAGGTTGCCTCCTGTCCTCCAAACTAGACAAACCTAAAGTCGTCAGCCACTCCACACAGGAAATGCTTTCTAGCCCTTTTGCCAGTTTTGGTGCACTCCTCTGGATTCATCCAAGGACATTCATATACTTCTTAAATTTTGAGGCTTCAAACTTTTGTACTCCAGGTGATGCTGTGCCAGTGCTGAGTACAGTGCAGCATGTAAAAACAGTCACCTGTTTTTACTGGCTGGTGATGCTGTGTTTGATGCATATTTCCTCCAAAGTTCTGCATTCATCTGAACTTGAAAGTTTTTTGTGCCTAGACAGACATTTTTTCAGTTTGTTCTCACAACTACCAATTTTATTGGAGACTTGGGCCAAGGTTCCACAGCTGTGCCATATCAGTGAAACATTTCAGATCCTTACAACAGAAATACCCAAATTTCTAAAGGCCCAAAAAGAGTTATAGTGGAGGTTATGAAGAAAAAGTGATGCATATACAACATCACTTTTAATATGTAATTTGGCCCAAGACTCATTCCATTTTCTTTATGTAATGGATGAAAAAAAATATAACTGAACCTCGCATATTAGTTTACATACCAGTTGACTGGTACATTTCCTACATAGAGAATCTTGGAGAAGAAAATTACGAAATATAGATATTTATTTTAAGAGCTTTTCTTGATGCTAGAAGGCAGTGCATCATTTTTGAAATTCAGCTCACTGAAGTAGCTGAAAAACCCAACATTAATATTGTGTGCATCTAAATAATCTAAGACAAACATGAGTGATCATTATGCCAATGTCTTGATATAAGCTATATATGTAATTTAGAAAAAATCCCCATCCAAAACCCCCAAAACATTTAGAATTTTCCTCTGAATAGTTGCTAAAAATTACTACTGAAAAGTAGAACATGACTTAGGGAAAAGAAAGGAAACAAAAAAAGAAAAGAGTTTATGGGTTTGAGATAATTTGGTAGTCTTTGTGTTTGCATTAGAAATGTTAGAGAGAAGTGATCTGTAATGTAACTGCTCAAATATGTAAATTGGTTTCCTGTTGCTGAATGCAATATAATCTACTTGACTGAAATAAGTCACTCAGAGCTCAGTTATCCCTTTTTATAAATTTTAGCTGGGAAGAAATTGAAAAGGTGAAAAACTGCTGGATATACCTAAATTATTTATTCCAAGCTAAAGTCTACAGAACAGAAACGTGACATTATAGCATCAGTTGATATAAACTTCTTAATGGAAAGATCTATAAGCAAAGCAAGTACCCATGCATCCTGGATAGTTTGTATTACAGCTTCTGGTATCTAAGCAAACCTCCACTTGCACATATTTATGGAGTAGCATTTCACCATTTCCCAGGAGTAAGTTAGTGACTATAACTACAATATTGAAACAGAAAGAATATCAATTACTGTACCAGAATCCACATGAATTTTGTGGCTGAAAAACAGCAGAGATCGAATGAATGTAATTTGCAATGTGTCAAGTCAGATCGAAAGAAAGTAGCTGAGTAAAATTTGCCTATAATCATATAGATCTTCCTTTTCTTTCTTTTTTTGATATTAGAATTTAAATGCTTTTCGTTCTGTTTTGCTTTCACCATCTTCCATCTGTTTCTATGATCTCAGATCATCTAATTCCTTCAACCCTCTGTCAGTGCTTTGTAATTTATCTTGGGTTGTTCTTTTCTTGTATTATATACCTCTGAACTGCAGGAGATCTTCTATCAGTTTCCCCTATTTACTGAAACATTGCCACAGGAGGTAAACACCGAACTGGTGCTGCAAGTTCTCTGTGAACTATGTTCCTTAATCAAATTCTCATTAAAGACCAATATACTCTACAAATTGCCATCCATAATGTCATCTAGCTTGTAAATTTCTAACTCGGTCATCACTATAATGACATCTGTAAAGACTCTTACAGACTGTTTCAGGTAGACATTAAGAATTTACTTCCACAATGGCAGTCTTTACACCCAACTAAATATTAAATAGCTGGGAAAAACAATTGCTTTTAAAGTAAATTTTGTTTGATGATAGTGTCAGAGAATTAGTGCAGTCATTGCTTTATCTAATGTAGAAACTGGTGACCTCAAACAAAATGTGTACTAAAATAACAAGTGAAGTTTGCCTGGAACTGTTTTTTTTAAGATCAATAGTCTTGTAGCAAAAGGTGTACTAATGGTGAAAAATGAAAGACTTGTCAGAAGTAATAAAAAGGACTGTATCTGACCTACATAATGGGATGATCTTCAAAAACCTGAAGATCACATGGGCTTTTTCAGGTAGATCTACACCTTTTCTTTCGTACTTATCAGGAATTCAACAACAGGACAGTAAAATTCAATTGCAGAAACATAAGATAGGTGAAAAAATACCTTAGTGTAAGTGCTTCATGTCGTGGAACTTCTGAATCTTCTGTTTCTGTTTGTATTTTTAAATAAAATTATTAAATTATTCATTTTCCTTTTTTTATTCTCTAGGGCCAAAAGGTGAATCTTTTTTGAATCTTCACATGGTCAGCCCAGCTACTTTAAATTAAAGATGACTGAAAACCAAGACCTTCACATATTTTGGATGCTTACTATGATGACTAGGAAAAAAAAACTCCACTCTTTGTAACTGAGTGTTGACTCACACTTAGATGGCAATAGAGGTGATCTTGATCCTGTTCCTTTACTATTGATTGTTTCATTCTAATTTAAAAGACAAAGACTTCCTTGGACCTCCAGGTCTGCCACTCCCAATTATGAGATACTATATGGGATGCTAACCAATATGTGGATCCATATTAACTTCTTTTATTCCTTCTCTATAACTTCATTCCTAGTGCCAATAACAGAAGGAGCTGTGGAACTTCTCCCACCATCACGCAACACTTGTTGGCAATAGAGTTCTCCTAGTTAATATGGGCCAGCACAGGTGAGTGACTTAACTAGAAAACTGACATGGAAAACATAGACAACAGTTGCATCACGAATTCATATCTCCTGATGTTCAAAGTTTCTACCAACATTCAGGACTACAGGAATATAATGACTATCTGTTTCTTTACCTACTGGTATATCTAGATATCTCTTGAATAAAAATGGTATCGACTATGTTGTTTCAATGACATTTACCATTAAAAGCATGCAGAAAAGTATTGATTACAAAGACCTTATGACAAGATGATGTCTAGGCATTTGGCACACAAGTCCTCAGTTTCCTGAAGATCTGATCTGATTTTGATTTTCTTCTCTGCTTTTTCTTCTCTAAGTGCACTTCCCACAGTTCCATCTTCTTCCTTGTCTTCAATTCTGTATGAATTAATAAAGGCTACATTATGTATATTCCAATATATGGAAATTAATTATTTCAGTGTGGGGCAAGGACTAAATGCAAGTAGCTAGTCTTTTTAGACCAAAAGACTTATAATGTCTCAAAGTCTTTTTCCTCCACCCAGATTTCTTAAAGCTACTTTTTGAAGTAAATTGTTTTGCATATGACTATGTAAATATACAACAGGGGGAAGGTGTGAGGGTGTGCTGGGGTAGGGGATGGACAGGATAGTTGATAATAAACAAGATACAGTAAAATAATTGTTATTTTTTAAAATATAAAATCCTAGAATCATTTCAGATGGAAAGGACCTGTAAGATCATCAAGTCCAATCATAACCCTAATGTTGCCACTGCCAAGTCCACCAGTTTTTTGTTGTTTTCAGTGGTAGCATCATTATATTAGATAATATGTAATTCTTACATGTTATTCTTCATATAATGGTGCTTCTTAAATTCACTATGAGTGTGCTCTTATCTGGTCTAAAAACATTAAACAGCTAGAAACCTTTGAACTTCCTTTAAATGATCAAGTTGTTTATAATTGTGTATAACTAGTGATCAAAAGTCAGGAAACTTGATATAGCAGAGAGTTCATACAAGGCTGTTTGTTTAAGTGTAATGTGAATTGTGTTGTGATGTGCTGTGCTTATCAAAACATTAATCATTTTGAAGAACCTGAACTACCATGTACTTACTTTTTTGCATTTCTGAGAGTAGATGCCACATCAGAATTTAATTGTTATATGGAAAAAAAGCAAAAAAAAAATCCCCAGAAGAAAAGGGACCATTCATCTAGTTTTAGTTAAAAAGTTTTAAATTATGATATTTAGTTGTCTTTTAAAAAGAAAAGCAACAAAACAAGTGCAAATGATAAAAGTAAATGGAATAAGCATTAGAGTATTTTTGCATGCATGCATATCTAGCTATATTTTTCTGGCAGCTCAAAAAAGAATAGGCACCTTCACTTAAATATGGAGTATTTTAAATTGATTTTTGTCATATTTTCAAAAAAATTGATAGAAACGGTGCATGTAAATGTATCTGGCATTTTAATGTCTCACAAAATCTTCCCTGAATCTGAATTTCCATGCAAAAAGTATCATTTGAAAATTAACAATAATTATGTATTTGTCCAGGCTTATTAGGCAGAATGAAGAGAAAATGTAAGATGGTGGTGAGGAAGAAGGATAAGTCTTTGATGTAACAGAAAAAATGATTTACAGTTGGATATTGCTTGAGCAACTTTGGGAAATGTATAATGTGACATCTGCTCTTGGCAAAGAAGACTCTGGTCTCTTCTGCCCTTCAATTCCACTCTGAATACAAATTAAAAGTGAAGAAAAGTCTTTACTAATGTCTCTTCCAAAAATAGTAAATTAAGCTCTGGCAGGAAAATGTCTTACAGAAATGATTGTCAGAGATTTGTTATTGGCTTTATTTCTGAGTGTTGTTTAATTTTGATGTTCGAAGTTCTCCAATCAAAGCAAGTAGGCCAAAATAAAGGGTAAACCAGAAGAGTCAAGATAAGAAACAAAGTTATCGATGTTTTTATTTTACTTTTTTTTGGGCTACATGCCTAAAAAGAAATATAAACAAGTAAAAGTCCCAGATAATTTTCTTGCTTTATCAGAGATGAGGCACACAATTGGATTCTTATATATGAATAATTAGATTATTTGATAACCAAGGATAAAGACTGGCCTGAAAGTAAAAGTTTCAGTATTTTAAATCATGAAATGGGTATTAGATTAAGACAAGTTAGAAATCCACTTACAGGTTCTGATTAGACATCAAGAAATTAATAGTAACATTAGAAGTAAATTTGAGTTGGTGAAACCATATAACACTGTCCTTTGCTTGTAGTTTGACAATGAATTTTAGCATGATTCGGAAAGGGAAATGAAAAGAAAAACAGAAGTTTATTTCGGTTGCAAGGTAAGCCAGATACAGGGTTGGAAAAGTTAAAAAAAAAGCCGAGAAGAATTTATGTCAAGCTAAAAAAGCTGAAAATAAGAGCAACCATATGGGAATAAATCCTGCACCATTTTATTATGTTGTTTAATGATGGAGTCATTTATATTCACCATTATAATCAAGTAAAGATGAAATTTCGGTAAGTCATTAAATGAGGGTTTGACAGATAATAAAAAATTCAGGCAAACTTTTTTTAATATTTTCTTCTTCTACCAGACTGTCTGACAAATCTTAGTTTAACATTGACTCAAGAACGGTAAAAACAATTTGGAGCTGATTTTCAAGTAATGTCTCAGTGGATATGCCACTTCCCCCACATAGTGAGACTTACTACCTGTTCAAAGAATGTGAAGAG
>NW_008649717.1:43847-50311 GCF_000695815.1 Acanthisitta chloris
GTAGTTCAAAGTAAAATTGCATAAAATGAAATCATTATCACTCAGCAACTAAGGAAGACAGCTCAGCTGATGAAGATGCCAAGTTGTAAATGACTATCGGTGAGTAACAATTTTTTTCCTACCTTTAGTATTACTATGCCTTTCATGAAAAAAATATATACATATATAGCAAATCACAAGAAAATCTCTATGCTTCTATTGCCTGTAACAAGTCTGAAAACTGATTTTTAATTCAGCAATAGTGAAAGTGTGTCTTGTGACTTAGATAGAATACATGTTTGTATCCATGGTAACGAGGAGATCTTCAAGATCACACTGTTCATTTATCGGGAATATGAGCAGATTGTTTGTCTCCTGGTAGACTGCAAAATGTCCTGTTACATTGAAAACAAACTCAAAATGGCTAATAGATCTTTTGTTTCCCTTATATTGCTATAAACATAGGTAGATAGATCTTTACTCTCACCAGATAATGGTAGCATAAAATACATTGAAAAGTCTTTTAAGCAATTAATTCCTGAAACTCTACTAAAAATCCAAACTGACACATTGAGCAAAAATGCATTCGCAGAATCAATAGAAGAAAGCAAACCCTTGAAAACAGTATTTTTGAGATTTTTATTCTTCTGTCTCACCAACTGACTGAAACTAGGCAATCACTTCAATGTTGTTGATCCCTAAGGGGTTTTAGTCAGTTACTGTGAGTGACAAATGTATCGTAACACTTATTTATTAAGTTATTTATTTGTACAGATAATCTGACACAAGGAAATGTGAAAGAATCATATTTCAAGTATGTGAAGGAGGCAGGATTTGCTGGTTTGGTCTCTTTGCATTGTGGTTTTTTTTTGTTTGTTTACCTTTTCTTCTGAATATATATTTTGTGTATTTTCTTTTATCTCGATATTTTACAATTCAGATTCCTATTATTAAAATATCCTTATGCAATTTACTCTGCTGCCAAAGAGACAGAGCTCTTCAGTCACTGGAAAACTAAGTAAACATGATCATATACCTAATGACCATTTTCTAATCCCTTTTGAGCTACTCAGTGAATAACCTAAAACATAAGGCAACAATGCCAAGAAAAAGAAAATGACAGGCAATAAATAAGTTTGGTATTATTACGCTGATTCTGCTGCATTCTCTACTAGGATAGAGACTGGTGTCCAACCTGTCTCTGAGGAAAATGTGGATGGTTCCCTGTTCCTGTTCCACAGACTAGATGAAGAGATGTGTGCAAGGACTTTGGAAGCATGTACATTCTTATATGTCTAGCACTGTATGATTAGGATTTCTAAGAATCCTTATACTAAAGTAGATCAGATATTTTCAGTGTATTTTGCGTCTAGGATGAGATTTGAAGTAAATTCAAGTAATCATATTTGAGGTGGAAATTTCTGGTTTAGACATCCCTGTTTCTCAGATAGAAGGATGTTTTGACTGATGCTTGGCCAGTAATACTAAGATTCATTTTAGAACATGTCTTCAGATGTATGTGATCTTGACCTTTGCTAACCAAATTGTCTCCAGGGTGGAAGTCAAGGAATTATATAAATGTGGTGGTATGTTCAAGTTAACGGAATGGTGCTCCAAGCTTTTCCAAGCTCTTGTGCACCATGGCATGGCACTGCATTACAGTAGCACTCTGCCCACTTTGCATCACCTCAGGCTCAGTGCCTAATTCATGCAATGACTTGACTTGCTTGGATGAAAACTGAAGCTGAAAGCTTAAAAATAGCATCTATGGTATTTTGCATAAAATTCTTGTAGAATGACTTTGGTAACAGTGCATAACTTTAGAACAGAAAGATTAAAGAAAGGCAGCTGTTGTTGCCTTACTATATACCTTGGTTTCTAAAGTAGATTAGTTCATATATGGAAAACATATTCATTCACACATCAGTTGCTTTAGTTTGTGTGTGAATGGAATGGAGGAGTAAAACAAAAAATAAAGGACCAGCAATTCTGAAAAAAAATTAAGCTGTTTCTCTTCTCAATCATGAATCTCTGATGCTTTCAGATGATCTATATTTTCTATCCATTCCCAATGATTCTCTCACTATAATCAGTTCTTGAAGGAATAGTCAAACCTCCACTTATGTCAATTCATGCTACTTAAAGCATATTTCTGCTTCATAATATTCTTAAAGATCTCTCAAAAAATTAAACAGCTGAATTCACTATACATAATAATGTATTTCAGAAAAAGCATCAAAAGATTCTTTGAAAAGAATTTTGAAAGAAACAATTTATTGAAATTAAACACTATTTGAGAAGAAGTTCAAGTGACACTGTAACAATCTGTAATAAATTTTCTAAAGAAAAGTACATTAAGTGCTGTTGAAATAATAGGAGTCAAATAAACATTTAACTTAGTCAATATTTTGTCTAAGAAATTTTACAGAAATAATATTAAAGAAAAATATAAACCCAGGCAAATTCACCCACATAAATGAATTTCTTAAAAACAATGTAAAAGAGAAATGAAATTGTATATTGATTCAGATCATTCAGGATTGAAAAGTCTACTATTTTACAAATAACTTACATGAAGCTTCTACAGCAAAGGAAAATCTGGAAAAAAATTATAAGGCATCCATACAGTACATTAATATTTGTTCCTGCTACTAAATCTTGAATCCTTCCTTTTACATGGATTTATTTAGCTACTGAGTTGTTCTCAAATACAGCTCTCCTAATTTTGACTCAAACAGTCAAACTGGCAGTATCCAGTCCTTGCTCCTTATCATTCAGCACTGATTCCCCTGTGTCCCTGTGCATTTATTATTTTAAAACTTCCCCCTCCACTCTCAAAATTACCAGTCAACGTGATTCTTTTGCTGTGGTTGCTGCTTCTCTGTTTCTCACAAACTTTTTTGTTCCAGTTGCCCTTCTGAGAAGAGTATGCATTTCATTCTTTCCTTAAACTCTTCAAGGCCTGTTTTTTCACTAATGTCTTATATTATCTTGAAGCGACTCAGATTTAATGTAAAATTACATTTCTTGCAAGAACATAGCTAACCCAGCTAGCTACCCTTATTCCTTAATGTAAGTGTTTTATTTATGGGTAATTTGTCTCACTAGCATTTACTTACCCTGAGCTACTAGTGCAACTAATAACCATAGGAGTGGAAACAAATTGTTATCTGTAACCTAGAATCATTTCTGCAAATGATGTCTCATACACACTGAAAACAAGATTGATCTAACCCATCTTTACATGTACATATCCAAGCTAATGAAGTTCAGCTCCCTTTAAATCAGAGTGTGGCTCACAAAGGCATAATTCAATCAATTTATTTTAAATTTCCTGTAGATGGACACCTGCTTAGAACAAGTGTCTAATAATTCAGATGTAAACATCTATCATTTGATTCCTTTGCCCAGACTTAAACACCCAGTGTTCTTTGAGATGTCCTGACTTCTTGCACGGTTGTAACACAGTCTTCTTGAAAGGCATGGGTCTCTATAGGTCCCCTGTAGTGTCTTCTAGTCTTCTTAGGATGTTTTCTATGCTATAGAATGTCTCAGGTGATTGCAACTGATTTGAGCCTTCAGATATATAAATGTTAATGGCAGTGTATGAGGTAGGGACCAAATTTATTTATCAAAACATAAGCACTGAATCTTACAGGTATGAAGTGTTATGATGACCTGCCTGGCTTTCAGCTGCTGCTCCAGGAAGGTGCAGGTCCTCCATAGGTCCTTAGTAATAGCTTCTAGCATCTGTCTTCACGTCTTATTGAATAAAATTAGATGCCTCTGTACAGCAAACTGAAGAGATCTTTAGGTGTGGAAGCTGCCATTAAATCTAATGGAGGACTAAGATTTAGTTCTTTTGCCTAAATGTAGCTGACTAACAATGTTTGAGATGCTACAGGTTATTCTAAGTTATCTTGAGTCATCCCTTGGAACAGTGCACATCTTCCTTGTGTTCCATGTAGTGCCTGCCAGCCTCATGTAGGTCTCTGCCATTTCAGTACAACATAATTACAGTTATCTAAAATTTCACTCCTGGTCAATATGTTCAGTGTAATCAAGAGTTGTTTTCAGGTCAAGAGGGACTTTCAGTTAACTTTCAGTTAACCAGATGTGGGTACCCATTTCCATGAGTTCCCTAGGGTATCCAGGGTATCTGCTGAATGGAGAGCTGCACTGTTTTGGCTGGATCTTGCATCAAGAAAAATAATGTCAGGTATCTACATTTTGACAACTGAGAAGGCAAGTTAGGGTGCTCTGTATAAAGGTGCCCATAGTCTACCATGAGTCTGTTGCCTAATACTCCACTGAGCACAATAGGTGCATAAATAAATCTTTCACAGAAGTACACCTTCATTTAGAAGTTTTAATCTGGAGCAGGTTTCTTATGTGATCAGATAATGTGCTCATTAAACCATAATCATTAAGTACTTTTTTCAACAACTATCAGATATGAAATTAGGCTGCCATACTGTGATGAATGAACTAAGACACAGAAAGAACAGCAGAACGGCAGTTTTTACACTGACCTTAGTAGGGAAAATATTCAGGCTTAATTTACTATATCAAAACTTAGAACACACACTGAAGGAATGGAATAAATATTATTTTTCTCTTAAACACTGATTTTTTTCTCTCTTGAAAAAATTGAGTTTTGCATACTTTTGTAGCAGTTTACAAAATACTTATAGTTAACGATTTGTCGTGGTTTAACCCCAACCAAGCTAGCAACCAAGCCCATGCAGCTGCTTGTGCACTCTCCCATCAGTAAGATCAGGAAGACAACTGGAAGGCTAAAAGCTAGAAAAAAATGTGGATTGAGGCAATTTAAGAGGAAAGGCAAAATCCAGGCACACAAACA
Source organism: Acanthisitta chloris (assembly GCF_000695815.1). Taxonomy (NCBI): domain Eukaryota; kingdom Metazoa; phylum Chordata; class Aves; order Passeriformes; family Acanthisittidae; genus Acanthisitta; species Acanthisitta chloris. Next base: position 48,691 of record NW_008649717.1, read on the forward strand.
AAGCAAAACAAGGAATTAATTCACTGCTTCCCACAGGCAGACAGGTGTTCAGCCATCTCCAGGGGAGCAGGGCTCTATCACATGTAATGGTTAATTGGCAAGACAAACACTAACACTCAAAATGTTCTCCCTTTCCTCCTTCTTCCTCCCTCTTTATATACTGAGCATGATGTCATACAGTATGGAATATCCCTTTGGTCAGTTTGGGCCAGCTGTCCCAGCTGTGTCTCCTCCCAGTCTCCAATGAGCCCTCAACTTCCTTGCCAGCGTGGCAGTACAGAAAGCAGCAAAGGCCTTGGCTCTGTGTAAGCTCTGCTCAGCAACAATAAAATAATCTCTGCATTGTCAATGGTGTGTTCAGCACAAATCGAAAACATAGCCCCATATCAGTCACTGTGAAGAAAGTTAACTCTACATCAGCCAAAATTAGCACACCATGGCAGATAGTGTGTCAATTTGAATTTGTCAATTTGAGCTTCTGAATGATATTCCAGTGATATCTGACTGGTTATTGGGAGGGATGTACTGATTTTAATTTAATCAATAGTGCCTAGAGTAAAAGATTCAGGCCAAAAATACATTTTGAATGTAAATTTTCCCATTTCCTCTTTAGCACTTCCATGCAACACTTACTTCCTTTTCCCTTTTGACATTTAAATACAGACAATAATATTAATCACATCAATAGCATCTAGGACAAAATTCTGCTCTTGAAATTAGCTGTGTTATAAAAGTATTGTCGTTTCCTCTGCTTTCACTGTATTAATGATTCAGCAGTTATCTCCATTATCACTCGGTAGGTTCCAGTTGTAAGAGAGAAGCATGCTTTTTATTATACTATGTGTATAGAAGCCCTTTTTGGTTCATAACTAGAAAAGAACTGTGAATTATTGCAGTTGTTAAAAAATAGAATACTTGCTTTTCAGAATGCTTTCAGCATTGAATTCGTGGTAAGTTCTTCAGATTCTGCAGGTTAAATAAAAAAAAATACAAAAATATATAATTGTACTGTATTTACAGCATGATACTGTTTTTAGATATATCATATCTATGTTCTGTGTATTCAGATGTTGACACTAAGTGTACAGCTTGTTGAATCTGTGTTTTGATTTCACTTCCCACCTATCCGACAAGAATTCATGTCAGACAAGAATTCAAGCTGTATGAAACATCTTTGCTCCTTTCATTGATATATGAGTTGTGTGACAAGGAGCTAGATATAGGCACAGGTAAACAGGCATACACACAAAGCAGGAAATGGTGAAAGTTTGTTATTTCCTTGTACAATAAGGTGCTCTTTATGTAATAAAGTATGAGCAAAATGGAAGGCTAGGGTCATTTCACAATTGCAATCTTAAAAATGCAATTAAAAATACCTGGTACTTTATTTTTAAACTCATGTTCGCTTATATATCATGTGTGTTAGCATGCTGCTTACACAGAGTCTGACAGCTGAAGACAGATGAATTCAGATAGATGGGCGAAAGGGAAAAGTAGCAAATTTTGGTAAAACTTAAAAAGTTAGCCCTGCCTTCAGTTTGCAGCAGGCAAATCCCCATGGGCACAGCCACAAATTGGGCAGCAGGGCCACAGAGACTGGGACATGCTGACAGGCCAAGAT
>NW_008649718.1:0-4987 GCF_000695815.1 Acanthisitta chloris
AGCGGGATGGGATGGGAAAAGTGGGATAGGAGGGGGGAACTGGGATTGGGGAACTGGGATGGGATAGGGGAAACTGGGATGGGTTGGGAAGGGATGGGATGGGGGAAACTGGGATGGGAAAAGTGGGATGGGAGGGGGGAACTGGGATGGGGGAACTGGGATGGGATGGGGAAAAGCGGGATGGGATGGGAAAAGTGGGATAGGAGGGGGGAACTGGGATGGGGGAACTGGGATGGGATGGGGAAAAGCGGGATGGGATGGGAAAAGTGGGATAGGAGGGGGGAACTGGGATGGGGGAACTGGGATGGGATGGGGAAAAGCGGGATGGGATGGGAAAAGTGGGATAGGAGGGGGGAACTGGGATGGGGGAACTGGGATGGGATGGGGAAAAGCGGGATGGGATGGGAAAAGTGGGATAGGAGGGGGGAACTGGGATGGGGGAACTGGGATGGGATGGGGAAAAGCGGGATGGGATGGGAAAAGTGGGATAGGAGGGGGAACTGGGATGGGATGGGGGAAACTGGGATGGGAAAAGTGGGATGGGAGGGGGAAACTGGGGTGGGATGGGAAGGGATGGGATGGGGAAAAGCGGGGTGGGATGGGAAAAGTGGGATGGGAAAAGTGGGATAGGAGAGGGGAACTGGGATGGGATGGGGGGAAAGTGGGAAGGGATGGAGAAACTGGGATGGGGAAAAGGGGGATGGGATGGAGGAAACTGGGAAGGGATGGGGGAAAGTGGGAAGGGATGAATGGGAACACTGGGAAGGGATGGGGAAACAGGGAAGGAAGGGGAAACAGGGATGAAATGGGATGAGGAAAAACAGGGAAGGGATGGGAATGCCAGGATGAGATGGGGGAAACTGGGAAGGGATGAGGGAAACTGGGAAGGAAGGGGAAACAGGGATGAGATGGGATGGGGAAAAACAGGGAAGGGATGGGAATGCCAGGATGAGATGGGGGAAACTGGAAGGGATAAGGGAAACAAACTGGGAAGGGATAAGGGAAACTGGGAAGGGATGGGGAAAACTGGGAAGAGCTGGAGGGAAACTGGGAAGGGACCAGCAGGGAAAGGATCTGGGGGAAGATTTTGCAGTGTTTGGCTTCTTTTCCCACTTTTCCTGCTTTCCATGCTCTTTTCCCACCCTTCCTCACCCTATTTCCTCCTTCCCTCATTCCTTTTCCATGTTTCCATACCTTTTTTCCTCCTCTCCCTGCCCCTTTTCCCTCCTTCTTTTTTCCTTTTCCCTCCTTCCTCCTCCTTTTTCTCCTTTCCTCTCCCTTTTCCCTCATTCCTTTTTCCTTTTCCCTCCTTCCTTTTCCCAGATTTCCACTCCAGACCATTCCCAATCTCCTAAAGTTTTTAAGGCTTTTCCTTTCCTTTTCCCTGCCCAATTCCTTCCCTTCATCCTGACTCCAAAACACAGTTAATTCCCTTTTTTTTTTTTTTCCCCTCCACCATGATAAACAAATCCCTGGACAATCCTTCCCATTCCCAGTAGCTGTAGTTTTCTTGGCATTCCCTTTCCTGGGTGATATCCATGGAAAATCCACTGTCAGGAAAGTTTGGGAGAGGTTGCTAAATCCAAGGATTACGTCAAGCTCATCCCAAAGTGCCAGAGAAAGTTTGGATCTTCTTTTAGAGTTCAAATTTCACCAAAACAAGAGAAAAAAATAAAAAAAGGGATAAACATGGATTTTCCTGCTGCTGGAATAACAGGAATTTTCCATCCTAATCCTTAAGGAGTCACTTGGGAATAAGTTTGGGCTCCTGGTGATTCCGTGGCTGCTTCCAAAGGGTGAGGCCTTGGCAAAGTTTGGGATTGGAAGCTCCAGAGCCATATGGAATCGTTTATCCCGATGGATTTCCTGTCCAACTCGGCTGTGCCGAAGGATCTGTGCCAACAGGGGCTGGAATTGTATTCCAGATGGGATAAACAGGTTGGATTGATGTTTGGAGCTGTGGTATTCCCAGTTTGGAGCAGCAAATCCAAAGGTTAAGACCAAGCAGAGCTTTCCTAGCTCCTAAATCCATGGATTTCCACCCTTCTCACCCCCACAAAGAGTCCTGATTCCATGGGAATTCCAATTCCATGATTCCCCAACATTTCCCTCTCCCTCGACAACATCCCAGAGGAGAATCCTCCAATTCCCATCTGGAAAATCCTTTGGAATCCCTAGGAATCTCCTACACTCTCAGCCCCCAACACTCCCCTCTCCCTTCCCACAACATCCCAGAGGAGAATCCTCCAATTCCCACCTGGAAAACCCTTTGGAATCCTTGAGAATCCTTTGGAATCTTGCAGAATCTTTCAGAATCCTTAGGAATCTTCCACCCCTCAGCACTAACACTCCTCTCTCCCTTCCACAACATTCCAGTAGATTTCCCACCTGGAAAAATCCTTTGGAATCCTTTGGTATCCCTAGGAATCCTTCGGAATCCTTCGGAATCCTTGAGAATCCTTCAGAATCCTTCAGAATCCTTTGGAATCCCTAGAATTCCCTAGGAATCTTCTATACTCTCAGCCCCAACACTCCCCTCTCCTTCCTGCAACATTCCAGTAGATTTCCCACCTGGAAAAATCCTTTGGAATCCTTCCAGAATCCTTCAGAATCCTTCAGAATCCTTTAGAATGCTTTGGAATCCCTGGAATTCCCTAGGAATCTCCTACACTCTCAGCCCCAACACTCCCCTCTCCCTCCTACAACATTCCAGTAGATTTCCCACCTGGAAAAACCCTTTGGAATCCTTGAGAATCCTTTGGTATCCCTAGGAATCCTTCAGAATCCTTTGGAATCCTCCAAAATCCTTCAGAATCATTTGGAATTCCTAGAAATCCTTTGAAATCCCTGGGAATCTCCCACTCCTCAACCCCACCACTCCCCTCTCCCTTCCCACAACATCCCAGTCCATTTCTTTCCCCATTCCCACCAGGAAAAAACCCTTTGGAATCTTCCCAATTCTCCCATCCCATCCCAGAACTTCCCAAATCCTAATCCCTATCCCTTCCTCTCTCCCAAAACTCAGCCTGGCTTTGGAATGGGATACTGAGCTCCTGTTTTCCCAGCCCCATTCCAAGTTTTTTTGGGGATTTTTTTTTTTCCTGGCAGTGAACGTGGTGGAAGCTCTGCAGGAATTCTGGCAGCTGAAACATTCCCGAGGTGCGGAATTACGGCACGGAGCTCTGGTCCTCTACGAGATGGTGGCAGCTGCCACTCCTCCCTACGTCTGCTTCGTCACCCTCCCTGGGGGCAGCTGCTTTGGCAGCTTTCAGGTATTTCCAGAGCCTTGGGAATTCCCTAGGAATCTCTAGGAATTCCCTAGGAATCCCTAGGAATCTCCTACACCTTCAGCCCTAACGCTCCCCTCTCTATCCACAACATTTCCAGTAGATTTCCCACCTGGAAAAACCCTTTAGAATCCTTCAGAATCCTTTGGTATCCTTCAGAATCCCTAGGAATCCTTCAGAATTCCCTAGGAATCCTTAGGAATTCCCTAAGAATCCCTAGGAATCTCCTACACCTTCAGCCCTAACGCTCCCCTCTCTATCCATAAAATTTCCAGTAGATTTCCCACCTGGAAAAACCCTTTAGAATCCTTCAGAATTCTTTGGTATCCTTCAGAATCCCTAGGAATTCCTAGGAATCCTTCAGAATCCTTAGGAATATTTGGGAATTCCCTAGGAATCTCCTTCATCCTCAGCCCCAACATTCCCCTCTCCCTCCACAACATCCCAGTAGATTTCCCACCTGGAAAAACCTTTTGGAATCCTTCAGAATCCTTTGGTGTCCTTCAGAATTCCTAGGAATCCCTAGGAATCCTTTGGAATCCTTCAGAATCCCTAGGAATCTCCCACATCCTCATTCCCAACACTCTCCTCTCCCTCCACAACATCCTAATAGAGAATCCCACAATCCCAGGAATGACTCCTCTGGATTCCACTGGAATCACTTCCCAAGGATTTTCCTGCTAGTTTGGAGCTTGGGAATGTTGTGGCTTTGCCTCCAAACTTTCTTAGTTCCCAGATTTTCCTGGTCTGGAAATTCCAGCAGATCCCAATCCATGATCCCAATCCCAGGAATGGCTCCCTTGATCCTCCCTGGGATCAATTCCCAAGGGATTTTCCTGCTGTTTTGGAGCTTGGGAATGTTGTGGCTTTGCCCTTAAACCTTCTTAATTCCCAGTTCCTCCCAGTCTGGAAACTCCCCCAGATCCCAATCCATGATCCCAATCCAAGGAATGACTCCCTTGTGTCCCACTGGAGTCACTTCCCAAGGGTTTTCCTGCTATTTGGGGCTTGGGAATATTGTGGCTTTACCTCCAAATCCCTTTAATTCCCTTTGGATTTAATTCCACCAGGAATGACTCCCGTGGATCCCACTGGAATCACTTCCCAAGGATTTTCCTGCTAGTTTGGAGCTTGGGAATGTTGTCCTTAATTCCCAGTTCCTCCTGGTCTGGAAATTCCAGCAGATCCCAATCCATGATCCTGATCCCTGCACTGCTCCCTTGATCCCCCTCTGGGATCACTTCCCAAGGGATTTTCCTGCTAGTTTGGGAATATCATCACTTCACCTCCAAACCCCTTTGATTCCAATCCCCTTTTCCCTCCCCCAATCCCATTCCCAATCCCAATCCGTCCCCACCCTACCTTGAATTCCCACAATCTCCACCATTCCCTGCCCAAAATTCCCATTCCCTTTCCAACCTCTTCCCAAACTTCCACCTCAACCCACTCCTCTCCCATCCAACCCTTCCCACCCTCCATTCCAGACTGGGAGAAGAGGTTGGAATCCTTGGAATGTTTTCCTTGTATCCCTAGTTTTGTCCCACCAAGGCTGAGGCTCGACGGAGCGCGGCCAAGATCGCCCTGATGAATTCCGTGTTCAACGAACACCCTTCCCGACGGATCACCGACGGATTCATCGAGCGCAGCGTAGCCGAGGCCTTGGCCTCCTTCAACGTAAGGAAATTCCAGGAAAAATCCTG
>NW_008649719.1:0-33291 GCF_000695815.1 Acanthisitta chloris
AAAATGTCAGTTTTTAAGTTACTGACTCTTGTTGTTAACTAGTCTTAAGATACGTCCTAGAGGTTACATTTAAAATACTGTGAAAAGAACTTGTTTTCACTTAAAGGCATCTAAAAATAATTTTTATGGGCTAAACAGAATCTATTTTTGAAACTATAGGAGTAATACAATAAAAAACTGTGGTTCCATTCTGTGCTTTTGGCTTGCTGTAGGCATTAAATTATCTCTGCTTGACGCAATTGGAGCTCCTGGTCTTCTGAGCTGTTCAGCAGAGCTTGCTAACAGTCCCATTGCTCCCAGAGCAGTAGTCTTCATTCTGGGACTTATTCTAAGGACTTGCAGTAAAGTGGAAGAACGAAAAACAGAACATAGGGGGATGTCCTGTGCAGGGCCAAGAACTGGGCTCGATGATCCTTGTGGGTCCCTTCCTGCTCTGAATATTCTGTGATTCTGTGATTTGGAAGAAAAGTGTCCAGTGGAGCACTGCCCTGTTACCAGAAAAAAACAGGTTGAGAAAAGGGCATGGCAATTATTTCACACTGTGTTCTTGTTGAATACAATATGTCATGCATCAAGTTTCTGTTTTTTTTCCAGTTTTGGTGTTAGTTCTAGAGGCTGCAGATAGTGGCATTTATAGCCAACTCTGAACTTGCAACGTTTTTTATTCAAAGAGCCTTAGGCAAAATTAATATTCAAGATGGCATAAACTTGAAGTAAACTTGCGGCTCTTAGCAGTGTAGTTTCCATGAAGTGCTGTCTATCTGCAGTAGTGTGGCATGATGACTTCTAGAACAAAAAATAAATTAAAAAAAACCACCTCTATGACTCTACAAATATGGAACTGTAGGAAAAATGAAGGAAAATATCTTTGAGTTATTTAGGTTGGGAAAGATCTCCAAGATCATCAAGGTGTTACATTATTGAGTAAGAATAAGGGTCATACTCAAACTTGGAAGACAGGGAGAGTATAAAATCAGTAAAACAATTGGAACACAAAGTGCTGTATATTTCATAAATCTGCAGTTTATTTAAAAATAGTTGAGAAACTAGAGGTTTTTCTATGAAATGCTAGTTGTATTTAATACTGCTTTATGGATTTTTTATTATATCTGATGTTTAAATAAGGATTTTTTTTCAGAAAATGACTCACTCAGGTTGACAATAAGTTATTCTAAACCCCTATAGCAGTATGAGTAACTTGCTATAAAATTAATCCCAACACACAAAAAAACCCAACCCTGTACAAATGTAGTTCTAACCATTTTTGTCCTGGAAATTTTTTAAGCCCAGGTGCTGCTAAATGATGTAGAACACGCAGAGCACCTATGTCTTTGATACATGATTTATTTCCACCTGGCTTGTTGAGCTTTGTCCAGGGTGATACAGAGCACCACGAGGTGGCAAATATGAAGTAGCAAAGATTTATTCCATCTGGTGTTTCTCTGACAATAGTGTTGCAGTTCTAAGGGGGAAGGGATTCTTTTTGTGCATGTATGGAACCTCACAGTTATTACTAAAAAAATCAATACATGCAGCTTTTCACGTGGTTTGTGTTGAATTTGATTTCTTCTGATGTTGTAGGACTCTTGTCAGGTAATTATTGGTGTAGATTGGGTATTTATTGTCTGCAGTTTATTAATTTAGTACGTGCTCTGTACTTGGAGTTTGGGATAGTAAAGATGATACCTTATATAACCAGTTTTGAAGTGACAACATTACTGCTGGGAAACTCACTGGATGCTGGTTCTTATTTAGGTATATGGGCATATAAAGTTCTTGAACTGTGTTGATAAAGTCTCATCTGTAGAACAACTTTGTAGGCTGCATAAGAAGCATAATGATTTCTAAATCTCTTCCTTTTAACAGGGTTATTTCCTTCTCTTTGAGTCAATGCTGGATTCTGTCATCTATGCAAAGGACAAGTACCTGGCAGAGGGAGGCTCAGGTTGGTGCTCAATTCTTTTAATAAATTTAGCTCTGGGGGGAAACTAAATGAACTCAGAGACATAGAATAAGCTATGCATGGATGAGAAAGTTGCCAGTCTAAGTGAAAAATGTTTCCATTAGTATGAGCTTCAAGGCATTAATTTACTGTATGGGTAATAGAAGAACATTAGATGGGTTATCAAGGTCTCAAGTTAATGGTGTTTTTGAGAATTGAGGGGGTTATTTATTCTTAAGTACAGTCTAAATTTTTCCTCCTAATTCTTTCCCACGCATGTGGACATTTGTTTTCCCCTCTTAAAGCCCCAGTTTCTGCATAACTATGAACAGAGGAAAATAAGTTCTATCCTGTAAGATGTGATACTGTTTGAGTAAGCTACTATGGGTTAGAGGGCAAGTGTATAGGGTGTTTTTCTGGAGGAGGAAAGTTATGTGGGGAGGACATAGTTTCAAACACAAGAAGCCACATGAATAACTAATGGAATTACAGTGTTTCAGTTCAGCACATTCATCCTGGTGGTAAAACACTACTTTTCTTTGAGGGTGAAGGGTAGGGTTATGACAAAACAGAAGGGTTTATTTTGACATGGAGTCCTTTTACCCATTTAAGCAGCTTAGATAGTGTCATCTTAAGCAGTGTTTAAATGCCTGTAAATATTTATTCCTCATGTGATGCAATTTTCTGCACGAGTTCTGCATGTGCTTTATTCCTTGTGCTTAATTCCTTTGTCAGTATTGTATTTCATATTGACCTTTTCAATCGTAGTCATCAGTCTGGGGTTTTTTTCCCCTTTTGTGCTAACCATGCACATAGTTAGTTTCACTACACTGACTTAATGATTGGATTAATGACTATGTCACAGTCCTTGCTGCAGTGCTTCCCTTTGATTGCAGTGAGCTTTTGTGTATTACAGAGTGCAGCAGAGAAAAAAGGGGTTTATGTAGTTGTTCAACATTTAAACACAAAGCTGAATATAAAAACAGGAGATGTGTTAGAATGTTTAGTAACCACTTGAACAACATGACAAAGTAAGAGCTTTCTCATTTTCAGTAATGTAGAATAGTCCAGCCAGATCAGGAATACAGTTGTATGCTCTGTATAGACACGTGCTGATAATTTTTACATTGAAATACAACTAAACTCAGGGACATTGCCTAAAATCATACAGAATCATTATATGTTTAGCTTCTACTTCCAAAGCCTTTTGGAAAGGGCAAGAAAGTTTTTACCTCTGTTGAAAATGTATTGCTGGTAAGTTTGCTGTTGGTTTCTAGCTCCCAGAGTTTCCTTTGAAATGCAGGGTATGCTGGTTCTGCAGTACACTTAGCCCTTGTGGTCTGAGAATGGTCTTGGGCCCTTCTCTGACTGTTCACAAAGCCTACAGTATTGTACAGGCACTGACTGGTACGGCCAGATTTTATGTGTGACACTATTTCATTAAGGTGCTGCAATCACTGCTCCTCTGCCAGCTTGTCCAGCAGGTAAATAGCTGTGCCCAGAGTTTGTCAGCAATCAGCTTAGCAGGACAGACTCTTCTGCAGTGTAATGACTGGCAGCAGAACTGTGGGCACATCCAAATACAGATGAACCAAAACTAAGAGCTCACTCTAGGGGTAAAGTCTTACCAGAGAAACTCCTGAATATGCTTGATTTTGCCTTAGGCCACTTGGTACTATTGAGCCCAGGATCATTATTACAGAAGCTCTTTGAATGCTGAAAAAAGCAGCTGTGATTTGGCCAAATCTTTCAGCAGTTTTGCTGGGAATAGAATCCAAATTTCTAGATTTGTGTTCAGTCAGTCATATCATCATTACTTCAATTTAGCCTATTGGCATGTTGAAGTGGAGGATGCCAAACTGTCTAGGGTAAACTGTACAGTATATAATAGCTTTATTTAGGAACATAAAATTTTTGCTGCCCAGGACCCATCTGTTTGTTCTTTAGAGCTGTTGCTGGAGTATAGATTTTTTTCATACACTCGAGTGCAGCTCACGCTGGGGAGGGGTGACAGAGGGAGGGAGGTGTCAGTCAGAACATAATACTGTTCTCATGTTCTTACCTCACATCAAAATGATGCTGATAGTCACATGGAATTATTTCTGTGTATCTGGAGGATTGCTGCCTTACCCTTCAGTGTCCTGAAGTTTGTGAGGCATTGCTGAGGGATAAAGGATTTCCCATCATGTTCTGCTCACCATGTGAGCTGTTACTAGTGACGGATGAGTCGTGGGCACCGAGTCGAGAAGGACACAGATGGTCAAAGCGATGAATCTGCGAGAGCTTGGAGGAGTATGTGCTTTTGTCCAATCAGCATTTTGTTCATTTCACCTGTGAAAAGGAAGAATTATTAAATTATAGGCTTAATGAGAAAAAAATGACACGTCTGTGACGATTGCACAGAAAAGCATTACAGGGTTGCAGAGAGAGCCAGAGGATTTCCAGAGGAATCAAGGATAATGGTGAAATGGCACATGCAATTTTATGCAGATGCTTTTAAACATTTACAAGTGTTTACAAACTCCACAGTGTTTAGGTGATTTAGGCTGATATTTAGATAGCATTGCTTACATTTCCAGTCAAACCTCAGTGTAGCATATGCTCCTGGACATGGGTGGGTTTGTAAATTTGGAAGTTAATGTATCCCTAGTGATTTTTGCCTGATGTGATTTTTGTTGATGGAACACAGATTTCTTTTCGTGAAATCTGAACAGACATTTTCTACTTTTGTTGCTGTTCATAAGCTAATGTAAAAATGCAGATGAGATTGGAGCATTTAGTGTTTACATATTCCATTGTTCTTAAACACTTTGTATGAATTGATCATGAGTTCCACTGGTGATTTAAGGATTTGCTGTGTGAATGAAGATGTTTAATAAAAACTGCTTATGATGCAGCTCAAATATTTCATACCTGATAGAGGTGATAAACTTCTGTTTACACAATATCCCAGAAATTTTGGCTAGTCTGAGGAAGATTGTAAACTAGTTGGTCACTTTGTGCTGTTGTTTCCATTTTTGTTTGCAGTGTCACTACATACTCCCAGTGTTCTATAACTGGGGATTGCCAGTCTTTTCTTCTCTCTTCTCATCATACCATTGCATCCTGTGAAGACCATTTCCCTGAAAAATAGTCCCTCAAAGGCTGTTGTTGTCTGTGTCATCCTATCTTTTCATTTTTGGAGCATCTGTGGTGGCTCTGGAAGTTTGAAAATGCTGTGAGGTCAAGCTGAATGTAATGCAGTTGTCACACTAATAAACAGCAGTGTGAAAGCTTTGAGAAAGGGACATCTCTTATTGATGGCTCCAGAAACTACCTGCAAATACTTCCACTGCCAGATGCTGATGTTTTGTGCTTGTGTGACAGCTGTCAGATGTGCTGGAACCAAGTGATTTGCTTCAGACAAGACTGTTTGAATGCCTTCCTGTTTGGATTCTCCTCAAACTGCCTTTTTACTGCTCAGTTAATTGTAGGCTGTTCCTGGAGAAACCTTCTGCTCTGAGTTCCTCAGCTGCAAAGTAGGAGTGATGATAATTTACCAATGGGATTCCAGTTTAAGCTTGTTGGTATTTATTTATTCTGCTTTCAACAGAAATTGAGAAAAACGACAATGTGCTAACTCTGTCTTCACAGAACAAAAATCTTCTTTAGAGAAGACTTTTGTCATTGATATGTGTGAGATTATTTCCTTTAGGTTAAAGCTACTTTCACTGTATGAAAGGTCTAATTTCAATCTGCTATTTCTATCTTGAGTATTTTATAGGACAGAAAGTACTGCTTTTCTGACTCACCGTGCTATAGCAATGATTTCTCCATATCCATTTTGATAAGCTATAGTTTCAAACAGAGAGAAGAGAAAATTAATTTTACAGCTGACCAGATTTTGTGAAAGAAAAGAGAAACTTAGATTCAGGTTTATTAACACTGCCACATCCTTGTATTAATGGAAAATAAAATAAGGGTTTGTAGATATTTTGCTCTGAAGACAGATCAAGAATTTATTGTATATGTCTTTATAACTCTTTAAGAACAAAACATAGGAATTTTTTTGTGAAAAGAAACATAGCTAAATATAAATTGAGCTTCTCTTACTGTTTGATAGTGCTATAGACAGCCACGTTCATAGCAGCTGTTCTTTGTAGGTTTTCCAATCAGTTGAAATTGCAGAGAGATTGACTGACTTTGTTTGCAGCTGTTAAAAAGGCAAATGTCACTCTTCCACTGCTGTTTGGGAAAGCTGTAAATAGATACTTGTTCTGAAGATAATCTTGGAAGGGAAAGCACAAATGTGAAGATTAGTGTAGGAATGATAGTTGTTATCCTAGAAGTTGGAGGGGAGGGAATCAATGAGGTTCTCTTTTGTCTGTTGAGTCACTTCCTACTCTTCAGGTGCAGATAAAAGAGGTTATTCTTTTCCAGTACCCTGAAAATAATTTGTTAGGTTTTAAGGCAAGTTTCAGCCAGAGCTGATGGCAAACAGGAATAAAACTTTTGAGTATTTGCTCATTTCTGGAAATAAGGTCTTTTCATAGTGGTTTCTTATTGCAAACCCTCACCTGAGTTTCCCTTTGGGTGTCTGTCTGCAGTTACTAAGAGTATATTTTAGGTCAGTCCGTATAGAAGCAAAATAGAATCTTCCAAATTAATTTCTCCAGACATTCTTTCCAAGCATTTCCTGGCAGTGGGAATCAGCTACAACAATACTTTGTCATGACTAGGAGATACTGTTACCAGAGTAGTGTGGCAAACATAAATGACCATGTCTAGTCTCTTCTGTGGACAAATGGGACTCGAGAAAGTGAAGGAGCAGGAAAAGTGTCTTGTCCAAGAGCTAAAACTAGTTATTTTGTTTGTTGTTTTCAGATGTTCATCCTTAAAAGAAAACAAAGTCCTCTTTATATATGTCTAAACTAAAATGTCAGTTATGTGTTTCTTTTGTCGCAGTTTATCCTGACATGTGCACCATTAGTCTAGTAGCTGTTGGAGATATGAATAAACATGTGGACAAGCTGCTTTTCTGGGAAGATGTGTATGGCTTCGACATGTCTTGTATGAAGAAGGCTGTAATTCCAGAAGCTTTTGTGGAGGTGCTGGATCCAAACACTCTGATATCTACAGCCAGTGTCATTAAGGTACCATGCTACTTAAATGCTTAGTAGTCAGATTAGAAGTTTCCTTGCTTTATGGAGGAGAGGAAGAAACCCACATGAACTTTGGCATTTTCAAAGTGATACAAATGCAATAAGGTTCTTGCTGTTAAGACTGTAAGATTTATACTAATAGCTTTTTTTACTAACTTGGAGCTTTTAAGAAAGCAGTTTTCCCGTATTTAAATTGTTCTTTTCTACATTTTCTTCTATCCAAACACAAATTAACTTATTCTGATTTTGCATGTTCTGATTCAAGCAGGACTGTAGTTGAATCCTTATTGCACGTAGGTCAAGTTTAGTATGCAGAAAGCTAAGAACATATAATGTGCTTGAAATTAACAGCTGCCTGGATAAGTTGAGCTCTATCCGTTTGTCAGGCAAGCAAATAGATTAAAACAACATCTTAACCTGAAAAGTGTTGATAACAGTAACTGTAGTTTTATCTGCAATCTATAAGCCATGGTCATTTTAGAAGCAAAATGCTTTACTGGTAATAGTGCATATATGTCCCTTTCTAATACACACTGTCCTGAGCAGTCACTGTCCAGCTCAGGTGTATGTGCTTAGCAGGTTTTGTCATCTGCAGCATATAGCATAACTGTTATGCTTAATGGCTTCATAGTCATTTGTTCTCATTAGCAATCGTGGCTTTTAAAATAACCTAAAATTAATGCACGAGCTTGTTTGCTGCAGTTACAGTGCAAGCTAGGAAAATTGATGAGTTGAGCAACAGTGGTATTATAGGTAAATTGTTTTAATCAATAGCCATTCCAGAGAACAAATGGATTAGATTTTGTAGAGAAAGTTTAAAAATGTTCCAATTCATCATTATGATTATTGCAGAAGTTACTTTGTTGTGTTTGCTCAAATCAGGTGCTGCTTGTTTTATATAGTTCATACTGTAATTTCTCAGGAAGCAAAACATTCCCTAAAGAAAGATGAGACAGCATGAGGAATCACAGAAGTCCTCACCTGCTGTTACCAGTTTACCAACATTGTTTATCAAGGGGGGTGCACCTTCTTTAACCTTCCTTTTCTGGATAACATGCCTGTAGAAGCTCTTCTTGTTATTCTTTACATCCCTTGCCAGGTTCAGTTCCAGATTTGTCTTGGCCTTCCTTATCCCATCCCTACACAACCAAACTTCAGCTCTGTACTCTTCCCAGTTTACCTGATCTTGTTTACACTGTTCTCCTCTGTTGTGACACTTTGATAGTTCACATACTGATACAGCACATGGTTGTGCTGCTGTTTAGAAGGATCTCCACAGGCTGGAGAAAGGGACTGGTGGGTTTCCCATGCAAAGGGCTTGGGACAATCAAAGGGCAATGCAAAATCCTGCAGAGGGGAGGGAAGAATAACCCCATGCACCAACAGAGGCTGGAGGCCTACTGCCTGGAAAGCAGCTTTGCAGAGAAGAATTTAGAGTTTCTGGTTAACACCAAGTTGACCATGAGCCAGCAGCACACATCCTTGTGGCCAAGGCAGCCAGCAGCCTCCTGGGCTGCATTAGGAAGAAGACATCACCAGCAGCTCAACAGAGTTGCATCTTCTCTTGCACCCCAGGGAGATGACTTCCAGAGAACTGTCTCCAGTGCAGGAGTGAGATGGCTGTTCTGGAGTGAGTCCTGGAATGAGTCCAGTGAAAGTCTGCAAAGGTGGTGAAGTGACTGGAACATCTGTGGTATGGGAAGAGGCTGAAAGAGCTGAGACTGTATTGTGTGCAGAGGACTCAGGAGAGTCATCAGTGTGTATGTGTGACTGGTGGTGGTGAGTGTAGAAGGTGGAGCCAGACTCATCTCAGTGGTGCTCAGGGGCAGGACAAGCAGTGGGCACAGACTGATCTCCAGGCAGTTACCTTTACAGATCAGGAAACACTGTTTTACTGTGAGGACAGTTGAGCAGTGGCAGAGTGTGCCCAGGGAGATTGTACAGTCACTATCCTTGGAGATATTCAGCTGTTTGGACATTGTCCTGAGAAACCTGCTGTATTTGACCCTGCTTTCAGCAGGGCAATGGGCTCAGTGACCTCCTGAGGTCCCTTTCAATCTCAGTTATTCTATGATCAATACAAAACCAATCTGGCAAATCAAAAAAAAAGCCCAGTTTTAACCTATATCAGTTTCATAGTGTAGTTTACCATGTGGTTACATGAACAAGGGGTAAAACAGGTAAAGATGCCTGTGAAAGCTACTTACTCTCAGCAGTGGCCAGCTGTCATCAAGAAACAACTTTCTTGAACAGAAAGAGCTACTGTATCTAATTCCATACCACTAGTAGTCAGTGTCTGTTTATTTGGGCATTTAAGAAAGAGGAGTTTGAGGTGTTTTGTCACAAGGGATTAGGTGATTTTTAAGTCTCTTCCCATTTTTGGAGAGCTGAATTGGTATTGCCCTTGTAGAAAAGTTGTCATATGAGAGCCACTGAACAACCTTCATCCAAAGGGAGATCTTAATTGACATTCATCACTGTTACTGACAGAATTTTATTACCCTTTTTGACAGCATATCGACTGTAATACTGCAGCCACTCCAGACTTGGAATTCTCTTCAGACTTCACCCTGACCATGACAACGAGCACAAAGTGTACGGTAAGAGAATTTTAGTTTCTTCATATATGATCAGTAACATTGGACTAAGAGGCAATGAATTAATTATTCCTCATTTATCATCAGGCCTGGCCTTGAAACATTCATTTCTGCAGTACAGGATTGTCAGATGAGCCCTTTTTGTAAAGATGGATGGAGGTAAAAGTCCAGGAATGGTGTTATGGGATAATACAGGTAGATGAGGAAAGGGAAAGACAAGGACCCTTAGCACTGTGTTGTTCTATTTTGTTCTCCAACCTGTTTTCTGAAATAGGAGTTTTCTGTTCAGGCGTGTTGTTTACCACTGTGCTCAAGAATGATGCAGTCTCTGTTCTCAGAAGAGCTTTTCTGAGTTTAGCAAAAACATGAAAAACACAATAGTTATGGGAAAGGTAGAATGTAGATTATGTAGTAACCATATAGCAGCTCATAGGGCAAACAGTTTCTCAAACTGGGAGGTTCATGAACTTTACACGTGAAGGACTGGAGGGGAACAAATACAGCATTAGAATCTGAATCTGATAACCAGGGGGTTTACTATGCATGTTTTATTTATTGTATGCAAGTTAGTATTTGTACTTTATGTAAGTTAATGTGATTTACATTCAGCAGAACACTAATTCTAGAAAGACTGTGGAATTTGGTTGGAGGGGAGTTGTAATTACAGTGAACACAAGCTATTCATCTCAGTTGTACAGATTATGCTGCCTTAAATAGAGTGAAGAACCTTCAGCAAACCTGAGTCTGTGATCTCACTCAATTGAATTTTTGTCTGTCAAACACTAGTCAATTTGAAAAGAAAGAAAAGAAAAAATATGTGTAATCTGAGCTTTAGAATTACCTGAAAACTCAGTACTAGGGCATCTTTCAAACACTTTGAAGTTGTGCCTACATTGTTCAGTATGAATTCACATAAATCCACATTCATTTTGTGGCATTTGTTCATCATTCAGTATCTGGTAGTTATGAGAAAACAGAAATACTGTTTTTTGATTAATGAAACATGTCCCTTTTTTTTTTTTCTACAGGGGCTCATGCAGTTTATGTTGTGTTTTTTGTATTCTGTTCTTGAAGTATAAGTCAGGGAAGATATCTAAATCTTTTTATTTAACATACTTCATTGTAAGGGTGTGAGTGGCTGCTGAACTAAAGATGTTAGGAATGTGTTTAAAGCTAAAATAAATTAGGTATTCCAACATGAGAATATAGAAGTGTGTGACATTGGTGCCTATGTGAGGATTCCTTTTTGACTTGTCTTAGTTATGAGGCACAGCTTGCTTCCTTTGTTGGAATAAGGAATAAAAGAATCAACTAGAAGGATTTTTCTTGTGTTGCCATTAAGCAGGACAGGTGGGTTAAAGGTGAGGTTCAGATGAGAAAGCCAAGCTAACACCAGGCTAAGTAATGCATTGAGTTTTTAAACGCATTATAAGCAAAGGCAGGATGACCTGATTTTTACAGATTTTATTCTTTAAGTAGTTTGCTTTTATATCCAATACAAATTACAATTGCTTTCTATGAGTTTATTTAAATACCCTCATTAAATCTTCAAGAGTTTGCATTAGGCTCCAAAATCTGTAGTAAAAGCTGGTATTTTTGCAGTCTGGTGTATTATGAAACTTCTGCTGGGAGTTGGGGCTTCTTAAATGGAAATTTGATGGTATTTTTGCAGTCTAGTGTATTGTGAAACTTCTGCTGAGAGTTGGGGCTTCTTAAATGGAAATTTGTGTGTTTTATTATGCATTCACACAAAAAAACCCTCCGGTTTTCAGTTGTCATAGAATCATTTGATAATTCTAGTTGCCTCAGGGCAGGGTCATGTTTGATTTGAGGTCAAGCTCCACTACAGCCCTGGTTTAATATGGCCACATTTGAATAATTGATTAAACAGAAATCTTTACAAATTCTTGGCCGTCTTTTTGATGTTTAGGTAAAATAAAATAGCATATTTTATAAATATTTTTTTCCTCAGTACTAGACCTTTACAAAAACTTTGTTTCTGTTCTGTGATTCTATGGTATCATTGACTTATAAATCAAGATGTATACCTTCATTTTATGACTTCTAGGGAGAAGGGGAGAGAAGTGGGGAAAGAGCAGTGTTTCTGAAATTTTGCAGCAAATGCAGGTTCTAAAAAATGATCAGAATGCTGTAAAGTATTTTGCACTTCATCATTTAGGTTTATTGACACTTTGAGTGAAATTTCCACTCTTTCTATGATGGATTGTAGAAGTTTAGTTGAGGGTTGACAGTTCATCCATCATATCAGGCTGCCTAACCTTGCAGTAAATGAACAATAAAAGTCCATTATTTATGTTGAGAATTTTTGAGGAGATGCTTAAAGATTGCAGTTTTGCTTTGAAAATAATCATTGATGTTTTTCTTGTTTGCATCCATGTTTTGTTGTTCTACTGGCTTTTCATTTTCTGCACAAAAAGAAAAAGGTGCTTAAATTTCCCACAATGCTTAGGGTTTTGTACTTAGGATTTTCTGTGGGGTTGTTTTTTTAAAAAATACAAACATTTTAAAATATTTTTGCTCTATATGCAAAAAATACCCCACAAAAATGGCAGTTTGGAAATCCATCCTTATGTGTTTGTATATATCTGGATTTTTTTAAGCTCACAACCTAAAGTTCATTTCAAAACAGCTTCTTCTCAGCTACAGAAGTGTAGAAACAGATTTGGGTGTCTTATTCCTAGTGTTGCCATCATCAGACCAGTATTGCCATCTGAGCTAGAACTCCCTCTCTTGAGTAATCTGTCTTTAAAAACCAAACAAGTGGAAAACTTAGGTGCACATTGATCCATCAGTTGTTCTGTGGATCCTGTTGCAGACCAGTTACCAGTGTGCAGTGTCCTTGGGATGTGGGGAGTGGGTTCCCATGTTACTCCTTTCCAAGGCACTGTGTGCACCCAGAGCAGTATAATTAAGAAATTCTTACACTGACATGTGTCAGAATTCATGGTTGCTGTTCCTGAGCTCGTTTTTGCAGAAGCTTTGCTCTAATGGGAGCTAATCTAGCAAGTACTCAGAGAAGAGTAGTGGATTCTTCTAGTTGGAGTATGCAACGTAATGGTTAAAGAGCTAAACTTCCAGCTGACAGCTCTGGAGACATTAGCCATGTCAGGGTCTGTTGCTTCCTCCCATCAGCCTGTTTGCATGTCTGTGGTAACAGGACAGTAAGCTGTAAAAGCTGACAGGAATCAGAACCATAATGCAGCTTTTTTACCATCTTTTTGCCACATTTGCTCTGACTATGGCTTGAAACACCTCAAGATCCCTCAAACTGGAGAGGCTGCATTTGCATTTTTGGGGCAAAATCATAGAATCATAGAATGGTTTGGGTTGGAAGGGACCTTAAAGGTTATCTTGTTCCAACCCCTGTGCCACGGGCAGGGTTGCCACTCACTGGATCAGGTTGCTCAGAGCCCCATCCAACCTGGCCTTGAACACTTCCAGGGATTGAGCATCCACCACTTCTCTGGGCAACCTGTGCAAGAATTTCTTCCTAATACCTAATCTAAATCTCTCCTCTTTTAGTTTAAAACCATTCCCCCTTGTCCTATTTCAATCTGCACATATGAAAAGCCAGGTTATATGAGGCCTTGAGCAACCTGGTCTAGTGGGGAGGGTTGTGACCAGATGATCTGTAAGGTCCATTCCAATCCCTAAATTCTGTGATTCTATGTTAAAACCCCTCTAAAATCTGGCCTTAGTTTTTCCTATTAAACTCCTCTAAAATCTGGCCTTAGTTTTTCCTCAGTAGACAACAGGCTCACTGTTTTCTGGTTATGGCTAAATGGACTAAGGACATAAATGCCCACACATTGTGATGAGCTTGTGTGGAATTGAAAATCTGGGTCATGAGATCAGCTTGATGTCTTGCTGTAGGTGTATCCTGAGTGCATTGCATTGAGTCATATCCTTAAAAGATGCTTAAGGCTCTCAATAATTTTTTTCTTCCAGGTGGTCAAGAAATTAAATAAGTTTTCAAGAAAACCTGAGAAATATGGAATGATTGAGCAAAAATAAACATTTTAAATATGACCTTGTATGTGGTGTTTAGTCATTCAGAAGTTATGGGGAGAGTGGGTAGCTGAAGCTTTTTTCAGAGCACATATTCTTTCTGTTATTTTTTGCTTTATTCCTCACATGGTTTACCACAAAGCAGTATCTTCTAGCATTGAATTTATTTATCATTATTTTAGCTTTCAAAGATTGAAGATTGTCAGAGCACTAAACAGTTGCATGAAATCACTATATGAAATCATTCCAACGCAGTCTTAGTGCAAGTTGTCTTGATTTCAGTCTTACAAAGATAATGGGCAAAAAAAATTTAATTAGCCTGCAAAAGTGCATTTTCCTAGTAGAGAGCTAGGGTTTGTCACTGCTGATTTTAATGAGACATCTGGCTTATATCAGTTAGTAGATGCTGCTAGGAAAATACTCCATTAATTGTATTGTAAGTTGATCACTGTGTGAGCTTTTGAGATAAAATATAATGGTGATTACCCTCAGCATAGAAATCAATTGACAAACTTTCTCTTTTGTTTGCAAGCGTTTCCCCTGTGAGTCCATCAAGGTTGATCTTTCCTAGCTGAATAACAATATCCCCTGAGAGGAAAATGGCAGTATCTCTTCATTGCTCCCAGGAGATCTTGTCAAAGAGCAGGAGATGTGTATAAAAAGTGGGAGGGAGGAAGGGAGTGAAAGAAGGATAATGAACCAGAGAACGTGACTGATGTATTAAAACATTCAGGAGGGAAAAGGAAGTGGAGTTGACTAGAGAAAATGATTCTGATTAAGGAAAAGTCTTCTTAAATGTTAGACAGTTTCATTTCTTATTGTCCAATCTTTCACTTGTGAGCCAGCAATAAGCATATGAGTCTTTGTTTCCAACCTTAGGTTAGACACTAGATTTATTAAGCTAGAAGTTGGAAATTTGGCTTTGGGTCCCACCGTTAAACACACCTTATTTCTGATTAAAGGTAATACTACTTTACCATGTTACAAAGCAGGATTTGTCCTTATCTGTTTACTTATCAGTAGCCTCCTCTGCAGTGATCTCCACATTCTTAATCTTCTTAAACCACGAAATTGTTGGGTTTTAATAGCAAATGGTTTCTTTTCTGTGTGATAAAAATGCAGCAACTCTGCTGCATGGATGACAAACATTCCATCTCCATGCTTGGATAAACTCCATCAAAAGCACATTATCTCCCACTTCTGTGGCCAGCTGTCTAATTGTATTTGTTGTAGCCACTCACTGTTGGTACATGATACTAGTGAAGAGCAAGAATGATAAATTACTCACTGTAGGTGATAGCAATGATGATAATTTTTAATTTCCTTGTTCCTAAGTGAATTGGTTAAGGTTGCCTTTGAGTTCTCATAAGGAATTGAGCAGTCTCATTTGTTTTGTCCTGTTAAAATGCTGCATGTACAGCCAGCCATTTTCTCAAGGAAAAAAGCCTTAGTATTTAGATGTATTTAAAATAAAATTTAGACTCTTATTCCTGTTTCAGCTAAGGGCTCTAAGTGGAAGAGTGTAAATAATATGTGCGAATACTCCTTTATTACATATGTTAAAGCTTTTTATGGTTTTAATGTAATGAGAAAAATAGTCTTGAAATTATTTATCTGGCAGGAAAGAAAAATAGGTTGAAGACAAGTGAATCTTAACTGAGAGGATGTGCTTTATTTACAGATTTTTCATGTGTTTGCATGAACACCTTAGAAATCCTTAGTAATGAGGTAATGGATGGAGACCTTAAGCTGCTGTGCATGAACTCTTCATTAAAACATGGGTTTAACAAGATCAGGTAGAAGTTAGTGGCTGCTATTTTAATTTCAGGAATATTTTATTCTTAGTTGAGGGAACTCTTTGTTGACCTTTGTAGAATGTTGCTTTGCAATCTCAATAATGCATATCTATTCCTAAATAGTTCCTTCATTCTTTATTTAAACATCTTAGTTCCCTGGGTAAATATACTGACTCTGTTCTGGGATTGGAGTTTTTGTCCTAGTCCCTTGTGCTTTTCTCCTGGCAAGTTGTTTGAGAACAGGAAGAATAATATTTTGGTAGTGTTTCCTAATATTTAACATCCTTTGAGGCTAGAGCATGTGTCAAGGCTGGAGCTGTAGTTATTTATTGCCAGGTTAGAAGTCATTATGGTTGTTTTCCTCTTTCATGGTATTCAAGAGACTGGCACTTGAAAGATTTTGCCAGAGAAGGCTAAAGTTCTTGCTGATTAGTTGCTGGTGAAGTTGTAAATGAGCTGTCAAAGATGGAGCAAAAAGAAGAGGGAAATAGCAGTAGGAGAAATAACTGTAATCATTATGCTAAAAATAACAAGAAACCAAGGCAGTAGTTGTAAAACATCACCTAAATTTTATGGGGGAGTCATTTGCTTGTTCCTTTTCTTTAGTTTGACTTCTTGTAAAAAAGATGTCACCTTTAATGAAAATCTGGCCAGCCTTATATTTCATTTTAATATGCTTGTGTCTGTGATTGTTTCTAGTATGCCACTTGTAAGTGGTTGGGTTTATTTCCCTTATATTTTGGTCTGTGCAATAAATTCCTGATAAGTTCCTGTTACCTCTTGCTACCAATGTGGATCATTGCATCCACATCTATGGTATGTCTACTTGGAGCTTTTAGCTTTTTTGATCTAAGATGTAGCTTGGTTGTCTCATTGTCTCTGGAAGCCAGATTTTTTTTTCTCCTCCATGTATTTTGGTTGTCACAAGCTTGTTTTGCTGCAGTAATCATATCCTAGGTCTTATTTGTAAGTATACCAACAGTATTGACCTGATGATTGAAAAGTACTTTTATGTCATAGTAGATATCTGACTCCAGAAAAGATTGTGCATCAATAAAAGTAGTCTGATGGGTCAATAAGACTTTGTCAAAACCTTCTCAATCTTTACTCAAAAAGGTGTATTAGAGGCAAGGCTATAATTTGCTTGGGAATGGGATTCTCAGCATTGAGTGATAGGATGTTAGTGAAGAAATGGAAGAGACACTGTTTCCAATATCTGATGCTCATTTGTCATGAAAGTCACTTGGTGTCTCCATAGTTGGGTTTTTTTTAAGAATGTTTGCCCACATTGGAATTTGGAACTAGTACTCAAAAAGGTGTATTAGAGGCAAGGCTATAATTTGCTTGGGAATGGGATTCTCAGCATTGAGTGATAGGATGTTAGTGAAGAAATGGAAGAGACACTGTTTCCAATATCTGATGCTCATTTGTCATGAAAGTCACTTGGTGTCTCCATAGTTGGGTTTTTTTTAAGAATGTTTGCCCACATTGGAATTTGGAACTAGCCAGGCTTCTGTAGTTGGGGTTTTTTTAAGAATTTTTGCCCACATTGGAATTTGGAACTAGCCAGGCTTCTCTGGAGTGCCTGAGTTGAAAAGCTAACACAGGTGCTTTAACAGTTTTATTGCTTTAACACTCCACAGAAATCTGTTCAGGATTTAGACTAGACAGGAAAAATACCAGAATGGCTTAGCTGTTATTCAGATTATATATTCATAATGAAAAAGCCTTATATCTTAGTTTTGTAAGCATGTTTGATTTTTTACTTCACAATCTCTGGGTGAATATATATGAAGGGCATGCTGCAGAATAAATAAATGCAGTTACAGTAGGCTAAATATTCTCAAGTAGGACAAAGGTGTGAAGACAACTTTTTTTTTTTTACTTAGGATTTCTAGCATGCTTGAAAGCATAAATCTAAACTTGTTCTTCTTGGTAAATGCTTGAGAAGGAGCATAAATTCCAATAAATTTATATATGAATCATAGAATTATTCTTGAGTGTCACTGTTATTCCTTTATCATATTGACATTTTCATCTTCTTTTTTTATAGGCAGTTGCTGGTTACTTTGATATATTTTTTGAGAAGAACTGTCACAACAAGGTGAGTATTTGGGGCTATGCATTTTTAGAATGTCGTTGAGAGATGAGAGTGGTGATATATTTTATTTACCTCAAGGTGTTTGGCAGTGAGTGTGTTTTGCTGTGGGAAAGGCTTCATATGCATGTGTGTTTGGTAATTGATTGATGTGGTGTGATATCAAAAAGGTTGTTCTTAATCAAACTCTTGAACTCTTCTGTTGCAGGTCTTGTTTTCAACTGGTCCCCAGTGTACCAAAACACACTGGAAACAGACAGTTTTTCTCCTGGAGAAACCCATTCCTGTAGAAGCAGGTATATTTCAATTCAGTTGTGGTGCAACAATGCTTGTGTTACGCTGCTGCTGCCATTAAATTTAATCCAAAGTACTTCAAAAATGACAGAAGTGTTAAAAAGGACTAGTAAATAAATCTTTAATCTGCTGTTGAAGCTCAACAGCAAAGCACTGGGAAGTGTCTTACCTGTACAAAATCTATGTTAAAAATACCCACAAATGTATGCATAAAGTTATTGTAAGTGGCCATATACCTTACACTTGCATAGCTCCATATGTAATTTTGATGAGAAACATTTTGTTGCCTCAGAAATGCTTTGATACAGAAGACCAGAACACAGCTGTTAATGTTCTCTTAATATTAACATTACTAATATTCTCTGGTATCAAATTTGTCAAGTGATTGCACAGGAATTTTTGTAGCACTCCTGAACTATCCTGTATTTGTTAAATGGATCATGAATATATGCTTGGGTTGTACCTGGCACTGTGGAATTGCTCTGTAAATTGGAAACAGTTTTAAAGAACTCATAGCCATGAACTTGATCCACTGAAGTATTGAATATGTTAGTTTAATACACTGCAAAGTCTTATAAAATGGATAAGTACCTTAAATTCGATGCAAGTAAAAAGGTTTTTTGTTGTCTTCAGGGAGAACCCAAAATCCAGGTGATAAATTGTTGAAGTAAGGTTTGGAAGACTAAAGTGGGTTTAATTAGTTCTGTTTGGGAAGTCTTGAAAGTACATTTTTATATAAGTAGTCAGATATTCCTTGCTTTATAGACACAATATATCTATGACCATTACAGAATGGTCATGCAAGGGAATGGACATACAACAGGTCAAGAATTTGAAGTATTTCCTTCTTATTCCTGTAAAACGTACTTTCAGACTCTGATAGTCTTTCTGTAATCAAAGGAAATGAAGTAGTTACATTTTTATGCTGTTTAATTTTTGCCCACTTAGCCACTAGATATTTACATCACCAGTGTTGAACTGCTTCCCAGTGGTGAATTAGTCAAGCTTTGAGGGCCATTTGTCTTTACAGACTAGCAGGACCATGGGAAGAACCTCAGAATGGGCTCATTTATGCCAGTCAGTTAATAAACTCGTGGTAATACATTGCCCTGACCTGAACAGTTTATAGATAGATGGGACATATTGGGGGAAAGTGTACAAAAAGTTCCATGGGTGCTCTGTAAGCACTTGAGGTCAAAAGGCTAAGAGATGCTATAGAGAAGTATTGACATAGATGGACTATTGTCTCTTTTATCATAGCTGATGGTGAATTTACAATGGTGAAAGCAGCATCTGCACCCAGTTGAGCTGCTTTTACAGTTACCTCTTCCTGCTATCAGCCCTGACAACTGTTTACCTGGAGCTTCTTTCCTGAAGGCACTATGGTCTGTGTTATCTGACAAATCACTTCTGTCTTTCATGCTTTGATTTTATATTCTTAAGTAATTTTTATTTGCATCCTCTTAGGTCCTATCACTTCTCTGGATGCACCTGTGCCTTGGTGCATTTGTACTTGGCTTGTGTTCTCTTCAGATTCTCTTTGTAGACTGACTAAGGTCTCCTCACTGCTACTCATTAAATTTCAGTGTCATAGAGTGTGAAGTGAAATTTTTTTAAGTGCAATGACATTTGTTAAAATATGCACATTATTTCATATTACTTAGATCATTTGACATTTACCAAATGTGTGAAATTACTGGGAGCTGTGCCTCAACCTCAAATTCTAGCCTAGGTGCAGTGACTTTCTGAAGACAACTGCAGACACAGTGTGCTTTGAAGCAGTGAACACAGCCTAGTTGACCTTCAAAATCACTTGTGCTGTAACTCCTTCCTTTCTTTTTATTAGCTCATATTTCTTAAAATGATCCCCATAACAAATCTTGTTACAGCTATGTTTCTCTTTTCTTTGCACCTGTCTCCTTCTCTTGGGAGTTACTTGAGTTCTGCTTTCCCATCCTTCTACCCATTCTGTCTGGTTTTATATCTTATATAAAATTGTCACTTAAATCTAGGATTCTCTACCTGTTGTTTCTAGTGTTAGAGAAGGTTCTGAGAGAAACTCTTGATGTAATTCCCTTATCTTTTGTAGTTCCAGTTTGAATTCCTGCAGGATATTTGTTGTTTGTGGATCACATATGCCCATCAGGGTAGAAGGTGATTCCTGATCCTTATGTAGGTATGTGTCTGAATTTAGGTGATTTTCATAAAAAAACACTGCCCAACTTTGATCTTTCTCCTTCATTGTTCCAAAAATCCTTTTCCCTCGAGACATGTTATTATAAATACAAATTCCCCCATCTTCCTTTTTATTTTGTCAAAATAGTGATTTGAATATTCATTTTGGTAATTTTTGGTTTACCACATTTTTTTTGTTTCTTCAGTCTTTTCATTTTATCAGCTAAACAAACTGCTGAAACTTATTTTGCAGTATAAGTTGAATTTCCAGCTGTTTTTCATTTGCCACTTGTTAATGAGTTAGCACTGCTTGTAACCACCATGTCAGTTAACTGAATACAAAAATAACTGGATTGGATTAAACATATTTGCATCATTTGAAGGTTTCAGTCTTTACATCTACCACTGTGTTTTACCAGTATTCATCAATCCTCTGTATAAATTCTTAGAATCAGAAATATTGCCATATATATATATGTATGGCAATGGGAGAAACAACAAAGAAGATGCACTTGTGATTAAACATATTCATGGAATCATTTAGGTTCAGTAAATATCAGAAAAGAAATTGAAATAATGAGTCTCACAATAATCTGTCCAGTGTACCCAATGGAGGCATTTGCTTTTAGAGTTTTAACAGGTTGGGAAAGAGGAATTTGCTGGTATAAAATGCACTTAAAATGTTTTTTTGTTTTGAAAGCATCTTTCAAACAGAGCAGTGGCTGGTTTTTTTCCCCAGTAAAGAAAAATGGTTCCCTCAGCTTTCTAATTCCGAGTAAAATAGTAAGGCTGACTTAAAGTCTCTATCAGATGCTTTATAGCTTTTGGGACTATGCCTGGAGTGGTTATAAAGCACTGATTGTATTTGGATTTGCTCTGTAAAAGAGGTCGAGCTTACAGATATCTGAACCTGTTGGGTATTTAACTGGAAAATGCTCCTTTATGCCATGGCAAAATTGTTTTGTTCTGCAGTGTGAACTAGCTAATTTTCTCAGCTGTTTGATGCCAGGTTATTTGTTGTAAAAATAGATCTATTTTCTCAGCCATAAAAAAGACTGGATGTTTTGATCTATTCTAATGCTAACAGAATCAAGCCACTGCAAGCCAAAGGATGGAGGTTGCAGCTCATCCTCCCTCCTTTGCTGGTCCTGCCACAACCTGCACCACATGTGTGATGTTTGCACATCTATGGGATGAAACTGGAGAGGTTAATTCTAGGTCCAGAAGCCTGGAAAGTGAGGCAATAAAATTTGCACCTAATTAATAGTTATGATTTTCCATAGAGTTTCAGCAAACTGTAGTAAATGGATTTGTATATAGTTTTAATGGATAATTTCTATTGATTTCAGTTAGATTTAATGTGTGAGTGGGGGGATAGTCTCTGACCACTCATGTTCTAAAGAGCTGGTTTTCCTCCTCACAGACTGTGACAAGAAACTTGAAACTGATGTGCAATCAAGTAAAACAAAATAACATCAGCATGCTGGGTATGCTTTAACTGCTTAGGAAGCAGTAAAATTAAAGAAACTGGAGAAAGAAGCCATATATTTTATTGCCAGAAAAACTGGGTTTTCTCAGACAAAACAGTGTTGTGTTGTAGACTCCCTACAGGGTACAAGGCTTCTCTTAGCAGCCTTTTTAATAGCTTGAATATGTCTTTACTTTGAAGATTGAAATTGAGATGCCAAAGTAGTATCTTTTCCTTATTAATGGACCATCCATAAGTCTCTTCCTTTTGTTGTTTGTTGAAATATTCCTGCTAAGTAAACGAAAAATGATATCATCCTCGTTTAGTTGTCTCAAGACTTTACTAAATAAATAAAATGCTTGCAAAAATGATTTTAAAGGGCCCACAGAATCTTTTCAGTAACAGTGCATTAAGTTAAAACCCAGATCTGTATGCAAGCAAATTCTATTAGCAGTAAAACAGCATATTGTCAGCAATTTGTGTTCTTGGTATCGCCTTGCAGTGAAAATAAAACCTTGATTTGTTTTTCCATGGTGCTAAAAGGGGCTAGCACAGCAAAACCAAGACAGAACTCACACGACTAAGCCCCTGTAAAATCCTTGATTATCTTTAACTCCCCAATCTCTGTAATTGGAAAGCTGTTTGTAAGTTTACAAACTGGAAGAATGTTGATTTGTCGACCTAGACAGTGTATTAGAAGTAAGAAAACAGCACTGGCACAATTAATCTGTCTGGATGTTTTGATTTTATACTGAAATGCTTCAATATTGTGCATCCCAGTTGGATCATTTGGTTCTTAATTGAGATTTTAGTGTCTGTTTTGCCTGTCTCCAGCTGCAACATGGTGTCTGTAGAACACTGTCACTTGTTTATTTACAAGTGGCACCTCCAAAAATGATGTTGGCTTTTAAAACCTTGTCATTGTTAAAACTTGAATTTTGAGGTCACACTAAGTCTGGCATGTCTCGTGCTGTATTTTTTGAAATCTGCAGTTTTAAATCATCCTGCTGACTATTCAGAAACATTTCTAAGTGTGTATTTCAGGCCCTAAATTGAGAGAATCTCTTCCCGTGGCTGTTCTATCTCATTGAAAGAAAATAGAAGTTCTGTATCTAGAAAGGAAAAGGTCTATCTTGTGCCATTCTGTGTTCCTCCTTTTACAAGTTCTGCAACTGCAAGGTGATGTGGGTTAAACAGCCACAATCTTAATTCCTGCAATTGCAAGGTGGTGTGGGTTAAACAGCCACAATCTTAATTTTCTCAGAATTTTGTCACTACTGCTGAGTGCAAAAGCTTGGGGCAAGGCTGTACAGTTTAGGATCTCCACTACAAAAAGTAGTGAATTAAGACTAGTTTTAGGTGAGTGAGTTTGGCCACTGCAGCAGTTTATAAAAGTAGCCAGCCAGGAAGAAGGGAATCCCAGGTCAGATGGATAATACCCAAAGGCAGTGAGTACTGCTCAGAACAGAAGCTGCTCGTTGGATCACCTTGGGTTGGGGATTCAGTAGGAGAAGTGGCCAAATGAGCAGGTGCAGGCTGTGTACAGTGCCTGCAGTTTGAGAAGATGAATGTGAGAATTAAGGACCAGTTACTGAGTTTAAGGGAAATACTCTTGGTCCCATCACAAACTGTTTCATTATTTCATTGTTCTTTTTCATTTGCAGAAGGTAGATGGTATATGGAAACACCTCTTTCTACCCAGCTCTTCCAGAATTATGCGTTTGAGCCTTGCTGGTTTTTTCTGTTGCATGCTAAATTTCAGTCTTCCATTAGATAGTGGGTCCAGTTAGTCTAAACTAGAGTGGAACACTAGGTCATCTTTAAATTGTCAACCTCCAACAAGGACAACCTTATTGTGAAGAGTGGTGTCAAGTCTTACTGTTTTGTGACTGAAGGCATGTTTGAGTACCACTAAGTGGTTCTTTACAGTGTAGATTTGTAAAGATACTTTTCACCAGCTCTTCAGTAGTTAGCTCAAATCCACTGCAGTTTTCCAGCAGTTCTATTTTGAAACAGTTCCAGTGAGCTCTTTCATAAGGTTCTTAAATTTTAATAGGGTTCAGAATAAAGAATGCTTTGAGTACTGTGTTGTTACTGGTCACACTGTTAGCTTTGTAAAGCTCTTCCACAGGAAGAAAAGGAGGAAACCTGACAGACCTTGACTGCTAGTTACCTTCTGTAACTATTTCAGTCTGTTTCATGATCAAAGAGGGAAGAGACACCAAGTTGTACTGAAAGGCAGAGTAGTTCTCCACATTACAAACTTATTACCATGGGTCATTTCAAGCTGTAAGTAGGTGTTGTGGATATGTATGCAGGGGACTGGGTAGAATCCTTGAGTTTGATCAAATCCTTTCAAATGAATCAATTATAGACTGAAAAAATATGATTTCTTGGACCTGAAAACTCCTAGGGATAGGACTTTTGCCCGGAGAGGTATGTTGGCTCACAGACTGAGGCTTATCCTATTGCACAAACAGAAGTGACAGATTCAATTGTTTGGAGTTTGGCTGGTGGTAAAAGAACCAAAATAAACTGGTTTGAGTGTTCAGAGCACATGTATAGGATGTGCTCTAGAGTCTGCAATCAGATGAAAGCGAATCAGGACGGACACAGGGATGTATTTTTTCCTGTCCTACCAAACTGGTGCAGCACTTCTGCTGAGTTCTTCTGCTTTTTCTATTCGGGGCCAAATTTCAGGCCTCCCCAAGGGATAATAAAAATGCAGGGAGGGGATTGTAATAGATTCAGTTCTGTCCTAATCAAACTGCAATGGCACTGTGTGGTTTACTTGCATTCAGCTGAGCGTGATAAGAGCAAGGTGATGCAGCTGAGTCCCAGACACAGCTTCCTCCAGGCAGCTCCTAGGACAGCAGAGTGGGAAAAACATCCGTCATTTTCTATCTACATGACATTGATTAATTGTTCAGAACTGCCTTTCTGTTACCCAGTTGCACTGCTGTTGTTTGCTTCAGCCCTTGGAAAAGAGTGGTGAGAAAGGCAGATTTAATGTGGTTAGAAATAGCTGGGGAAAATGGGATGCTTCGTTTCATTAACTGCCTCAGCAAACAGAATCGGAGGGTTCTGTTCTGTGAAGTCAGTTATCATTTCTGAAATTGTGTTTAAAATTTTCTTTCTTTTATTGTGTTGGTTTGTGTTAATGTTTTAAATTGTAAGCTTGAAGTATGGGTTAATTTAAATCATGAAATTAGTTCTCAGAGGCTCTTTAGCCTTACTGAATTCTCACGGGATGATAAAATAAATCAAATCATTCATTTTGCAGCAGTTTTGAAAATCTAAATGTTCAAACTAGACTAAACTGCCTAGCTGGAGTGAAGCTATAATGCCCTTTTTTCTTTACCTCATCCTGCTATCTGACAACTCTGTTTAAATAAGCTGTGAAACCATTTTCACAGTTCTTTGCAAATTGCATTGTGTTATGTCAGTCATTTGCTTCCTAAGAACAAAGCTGCACAGGAATTGAAGTGGAATCTCCAATTAACTGTTAAATTATGAAAAAAATACAGAATAATCAAATAATATGGAGGGGTTTGGTCCTTGGTACCGCAGTCATTCTTGTTGATAAGCTTTCTTGGATATTTATGCCCCAACCTTTGACAAAATGTCCTGCATTTAGAATTTGTAATGTGAACCTTCTGTTAGTTTACTGTTTGGGGATGCAACTGATAGTTGTGCCAAATGGAGAACTCTCAAATTCTGCCTGAATTTGAAACCAGCTTTGTTTTTAAATTGCTGCTTGTTTTCATTTTTGCAATAAAAATATTGGAAAAAAAATCAGCTTTTTAACAGAACGTAAACAATGGCTTTTAAAATCACAGTAAGTAATGAGCAGCTGGGAAATACTATGGATCCAGTGAAACAGAAAAGCAGTAATAGTGGATGTGGCTGGTGTGAGGGATGAAGATGAATGGGGCAAGGAAGGCCTGGTGGAAGAGTAGCAGAGAACTTATTGCTGTAGATTGGGATCATGTCCTCCTGTAATGTGTTTAGTAGAATCATCTGTTTAGATGTAACTCTCATGGGTTTAAAATGATGGTGTGAAGTTTTCCTAATATACAAATTTGTGTATTTGTATTTTACATATTGTATATTCCTAAATTTACAAATATACCTGGAATTGAAGGTCCTAGGAAGGACTGAAGATAAATTTGGATTAGTATTTTTCCTTCTGTGTCAAAGCATTCCCTCTGGATCTAATTGAAGGACATACCTATCAACTGTTAGGGTCAAGAAAGCTTGACAATTTGTGTAACAAAACTTGCTGTTAATAATGTCTGTACTCGAAACGCCATGAAGATTTCTGTGTTAATGTTTCCTGCCAGATCAAAACATTTCCTAATTAGAGCTTAAATGAAATGCACAGCAAATGAAAACCTCATGGCATGTACAATACAAGTGGAATATGTTTATGTGGTTATATGGTTTTACACCAAATTGGTTAATAAATCCAGGGAATACAGTGCTTGTCCCCCATCACAAGTGAAATATTTGGCATACCAGCTCTTTGGGTTGGTCATCTGGAGAAGTAAATCGTCCAACGTAACTGCAGTTAGTTTGACTTACACTTGTTGTCAAGACCATTGCTTAGAGCTTTGAAAACTTAAAGGAAACCTTTCTAAACTCTAAAATCTGATCAATTGGGAGCAGCTTCTCGTGCAACGTAAGAGTATGCAATGCATCTTTGCTGTTACTGTGTGTGTGATTCAGTACTGTAACCATAGTAATTTCCTTCTTCCTTTTGCAGGAGAGACCCTGAGAGGAAAGATAACAGTCCGGAAAAACAGAAAGGATCCACGGTCCCTCTTCATAACCCTTTCACTGAAGGATGTGCAGCAGACTTACAGCCTTCAGTGAAAATTCTGTGCATAGAACTCTGGGAGATGTTAAATTGCCCTGCTAGGTTTACCTGTTGATGACTGTTAGAAAAACTGGGAGACTCTTGCATCTGTGTATGTGTATGCACACACAAGAAGGTGACAGAATTACCTAGACCTGAGAGAGCAGTGAGACTTGAGAGATGCTTTAACTCTGAGATATGGAGACTGACCACAAAATCAGCTTCTGCTCTTTCACATAGTGTGGGGAAGACAAGAAAGATGGGTTTGGGTTACGTGAGACTGCTAGGTGAGAAAAATGAGTTCAAAGTCTTGCTGTGAGGAACAAGAAATATGATCTCTCCATATTGTTCTCGCACTGGCAAAATCCTTGTATAATATTTTTTTTTATGAAAGAAGAAGCTAAATCATGTGCCAGTGCACTTAAAAGTAGCTGGAAAATCCCAATGGGAATAATTTTGCAACTCCAACTGCAAGCTTGCAGCAACAAAGACCATATTTTTATTACCCTTCTGTAATTAAAAAGCTGTACACATTTCAGTAACGTTTCTCTAAATAAATGAACCCAGTATGATATATAATGCAGTTGCTGTTTTCCTTGTTCTCTGTGTAATTGGAAATTCTTCTGTCTATCCAGTGATGGCTCATTTATTTGTGCCTACAGTTTTTTCTGTACTAGCCTGTTGGGGCATAAGTGGATGGAAGTGTGTATTTTAGCAGCCTTAGGAAAAATGCTACAAACAAACAACAGTTGCTGAAAGGTTGGATTTGGTTTGGCTTTTTGCAGAAACACTGTGGACAATCAGAGTTGACTGTTGAAGGTGGGGGGATGCATGTAGATATTTGTTCCTGTGTGAAAACTATTGTCTCTTTAGACCCCTTCAGTGTCCTGATTGACATCTGTCTAGATGTTCAGGAGCTCAGCTTGTGCAGCTTGATGGGAATGTTAAAGTACAGAGTACCTGGCCTGGTCAAATGGTCTAAAGGAGAGTTTGACTACTCATCCTGCCACCTTGGAGTGAGTATGAATGCATTACTCACTCTGATTTTTGATCCCTCAATCTATACAAGTGAGACTCACACAGTTTATAAATTCTACCTGTTTTCAGGATAGGCTTTACTCTAAAAACTTAAGAAAAAATGAGACAATTGCACACACAAAATGAATCAAATATGCAAGATTTTTTGACTAGTATGAACGCTCTACAGTGATGTAGAGGTGTAAGACTCAGTGATCTGCTGACATTTTTCTAGCTTGATGACCAAAATTAGTTTTGGGTGGTCTTGTTGAGGTTCTTTCCAGCTTGAGTTTTTCAATATGTTTGCAGATTTGTTTGTATGAATGTTGTTATAGAAGGCAAAAAAGGAAGACAACAAAGGGAGAACAGTGCAAAAACCTATAGAGAGTTGGTGTAGCCTTGAGTAATAGGGCTGAAAATGAAAAAAAAACATATTGAAAATGTTTTAAAGAAAAAGGTAATAATTATAAAATGAATAAAAAAACAAAACCATGAACTGTGGCAAAACCATAGGATTTGGTATCGTTTAACCAGAAGGAAAATGCCCTGTAAAGACCCTAATCAACGTAAAGCCTGAGTAGGGTCATTTGACAAATGCACTGGAGTCTCAAAGAACTCTAAATACACATGAGTGAGCATTGATCTAATAGCCAGTGTCTCACAGCATCCTGTGGAAAGAGCCCATCAATTATAGGTGGCTTTTCTCAACCTGGCAGTTGGATAATATGGGATTCATCTTGACAGCACAATCAATTATTTGCGTTTCCTAATTGTAACTCTTAAGAATTAAATATTGTAAGAAACCTGATCAATAAATACTGTTTTAAAGGGATTCTAATGATTGAATCTGAGGCAGAATAGTAGAAGTGGAAAGTAACTACGTTGAGTAGAAATGGTCTTGAATTTGTCAAGTGGGAGATAGGAATGCTTCATCCAAAATGTGATCCTTTATTCTAAGGCACATGGTCAATGTAGCTAAAGATGCAAATAATTTGTGAATTTAAAATAAATAGTGTAGCAATGGCTGGGAAAGAAGTTGTACATTCTGCAGAATTGATGGAAACATTTCTTTCAGGTGGTGGTAACAACTTAGCTTCCAACTACCTCTGCTGTGTGCAGGTTCCATGTGATGGCATCAAGTACATCCACAGACCTGTTTAATGGAATAGCTGCACCTCATTGCTGTGAGAAGCAAACAGTATTATCCTTATCTTGGGTATTTCCTTCCTAGGGAGGCTGATGAGACTCATGCAGATGTGTCTGTGTTGGATGTTTGTGGTCTCTGTGTCAGTGCTGGTCACATTGCAATGCACAGAGTTGTGCTTCATCCCACATGTTTCCAGCCCTTCTGCTCACCTGGTACTGACTTCTTTTTTTCCCTGACCTGGAGTTACAATACCTTAACCCATAATTATTTCTGCACTTGCTCTGTTGAATGGGAAGTCATTTAGAAAAAGTGCTGGTTTGGCTAGGAATTTTTTTTTTTTTTTAATTGGGAAAGTATGTTTTTTCTGTGCCTAATGAAGTTCAGAAGAACATTGAATGGACAGAAGTTTTTAATGTTTAATCCAATAGTTAACCTTTTTCTCAAGGAGTATTTTATCTCATAGTTATCAATCTCTATTTGTGCTCAAGTAATTTGCATTATATTTAGCCCAAGGTCAGAGGTGTTAAGATTGACTAGTGATTCACAAAGGTTCTGTTATTATTCAGATAAAGCCTGAAGGTTGGCCTGTCTTCTCCTTGCAAATCTGTGCCCAGAGTCTGTGGACTTGAAGATAAATAACCCACCTGAAAAGAGTATGGATGCTCACAGCTCCACTTCTTATTTAGATGTTAATGATATGTTGGGGGTTTTTTAATCTTCCTTGTCCTCTGCAGTGCTTTTAAATGTTTAGCTAAGCTGTAAAACTATCTTCCTGCTTCTACTCATCAGAGAGCAGCTAAGCAAGACCAACAAACTTGGGAGCTCCTGGTCCTTCATTACTGAATATCTCTTCAGTGAGCATCATGCTGGGGTCTCTTAATAGGATTTTTTGTGTGTACATCTCAGTTTGACCTCCTAAATTTTGTCCTATGGGGGTGTACCTTAATGAGACAGATCCAGCTTCTGTGATCCAGATAAAAGCAAAGCCTCAATTTCAAATGAAGCTCTACAGAGGATTTGGAAAGCTGGTTTGGGAGATAGAGCTGCTAACTGAAAAAGGTAGGCTGCTAGTGAGGTATTAAGACTATTTTTTTTATTATTATTTCAAGGATGTTTCTCTGCTCTCTGTTTAATAGGGCCTGAAGTTCCCTGTAGTAATGACTCTTAGCATTTTCTGTCCCTGGTTTAAATTATTTTAAGCAAAAACTGCAGAAGTGTGTCTTCACTGAGGTTAGTGCAATGTCACAGCCTGGCCATGACTGGCTGGCTGGAAGAAGCAGGAGGGGGAGTTGGAAGGAGTAGGAGAGGGAGTTGGAAGATCAAGAGCTGAAGGTAAAAGCTTCTATGAAGACTGATGATTTTATTTTTAGAAACCAGGTTTAGAGGTACAATTTGCTACTGCTTTCACACCATTGATTAGCTGCATGATAATGGCATTTAAGAGTTTTCAAAGGCAACCAAAAATAATGTCATGGGTATATCTCTGAATGCACAGACTTTGAAAATACTGATTTTATGTTCTGTTTATCCAAGCACTGGCAGATGTTAATGCTCATGAAGTAGTGACATCTAATTAAAATACAAATACCACATTACATGAGAAGGCAAGGGAAGGGAGAGAAAAACTGACATTTAAAGTCTTGAGCACTGCAGACAAAGTTGCAGAAGAGCTTCTGTGATTAAATAGGTGTGAAAAACATCCAGTTTTAATTACTTTTATATAGTTGGACTGGAACCTGAAGTTGGCTGAGTTTTCCAGGTTTAGTGGAAGTTTAAACACATATTGTTTGATATATTTTTCTGACCTTATATAAAATTCACAGGTAGATAATTAACTTCACAAGAAAAGCAATGTTTTTAATGGTATTGCTGAGCAGCAAAGACAGAAAAGGTCGAGGAGAAACCTTAATGCTAGTGAGGTACTATGCACATAGAAATTAAGTGTTGTCAACAGAGTATTTTAAAAGCTTGTGCTTTCCCAGCACATGAATCTGTAAATAACAGTCTGTTCCCTCATGTCTACCAACTGGCTTTGAATTTTCTCTCCTTTGCTAATTAATTCTCATCTATCAAAATAGAAACAAACTTCATTTCTATCCCTTTCTGAATGGTAAGAGTGTTACTTGGTTTCTTTGACTTGCTAATGCCTCAGTGTTCTAGCACTCTCTGAACTTCTCCAAGATAAATGAAAAAGACTCATCCCATGGAAAAACTGTACCATGAAACAATCAACTTACAGATACATAACGTTCCTATTGCTGTTCCTGTAACAATTAGCCAAAGTAAAATAAAAGACACTTAATGACAGCAATAACAAATTAAAGAGGAATAAAGCTTACTCAACATGTTAATTCTATTTTCCACTTGGGTACTACTCAAAACATCAGTGCAGACAGAGTGAGAGCAAATATGTCCCATGGAAAGCAAACTAACCAAACTTAGCCTTTCACAAGTGAGAGCTGCAATCCTGATAAAATTATTCTCCTTGGATTCAGCTGGCAGATGCTAAAATAATCCTGTTTTACATGGTGATTTGAGAGGCTTTTCAAATTACAGATTCACAGAGTCCCAGAATATTCAGAGTTGGAAGGGACCCACAAGAATCAATGAGTTCAACTCCTAGCCCTGCACAGGACAGTCCCAAGAATCACAGCATGTGCCTGAGAGCACTGTCCAAATGCTTCTTGAGCTTTTTGTTTTCCTCCAAGATCATTATTTTGTTTTCTTCCAAAGAGAACCAGATGAAGTTGGGGATGCCTATTTTCTTGAGGGTGTTTCTCTTACCACTCTCAGATCTCGATACATGTCATGACCTATACAAAGTAAGGGATAGATTTTTCCAAAGTGACTTGCATTAGTTTGGATAACTGAGAGAGATCATGGCAGTACACCAGAGTAATGTGCAGTGAGGAACAAGACTGTGGGTGATGCAAGTCTTTAGAAGATATCCACATTTGGGAAATGACCACTGGTGAAAACCCATCTCATGGACATGCTAGCAAATATAATCAATGTTATTGTACTCCTCTTGGTATCATTACACCTGATTTTATTTTTCCCCCTTTTGTAGGTGATATTCACAGTATATCTTTAATGACCTAGATTTTTTAAAAAATATAAAAATCTGTAAACTTAATACAGCTCATCCAGTATTATCCAATCAAATTAATACACGTTTGCTCAGCTCTTTAGTCCCATCACTCTCTACCACTGTTGGCACTAGTTTTCATTAAAAAGTCAAACTTGCTAAGAATTGCCAGTTTTTCCTCATACAGCCCTGAGTGCTGTAGACTGCCTGGATGAAAAGAGGAGTTCTAGGGTGGCAGGAGAGAAAAGTGAGCTGGTGGGAGCCACACTGGAAGAGGACAGGTACCACAAGGAGCTCCTTCGAAGGAGTGTTGATCCACTTTGGTTAATGATGGTATAGGTAATTAAGCCTGAAATACAAGTAGGATTCAGTAAGTAGAATTGAATTTTGATTTAACCTTGTGATGGGTTATGCAAAGAGAAGAGCACTGAAAAGAGGGAATTTCTTAATAATATTGACTCCTGCCACAACACTGGACATTCTTGAAACAAGTCTACTCAACTGGAAAATTGGATGTGAGGAGGAGGAGAACTTCTCTATGACTCAGATGTTAGACTCTGCTGTACTGCCTGCTTGGGAATTAATACAAAGCCTTACATTGAGAAGAAAAAGCAGTTTTCTTGCCTTGCATTAATACAAACATTGATGTTCATTTTGGGAGCATTTTGCCTTTAGAACATTCACAGCTGTTCTGTTTGTGTACAGCCCTAAATAGATTTAGCTTAGAGAATAACACATACTATGTGGTGTCTCTAGAGGCAGAATTAATGCTCTTGTAATTAGTTTGCATGTGCTTTTGACCACCTTTAGGGTACCAGATGACAGTGACCCTGGACTGTCCAGCCTGTCTGGGAATGGGTGTCCCTGATCACTTTTACTTGTCACCTAGAACAAACCAACATCTTTTGCAAAGGACAGTAAAGAGCAGCAGGAACATCTAAGGAAAACAGAAAAGTGGGTTTGTGGAAATGGGCATATGCCAAGGAAGGTTAATAATGTCAGAAATAGATAATGTTGAGGTAAAAATGGCAAGTTCCTTCTTTAACTATCAAACAATTTAACTCTGATCAAAATTTTCTCACTTGTCATTTTAATTTTCTTTTTTTTTAATTATTGCTCTGATGAAACTGAGATTTATCTTTTTACAGAACTTTTCCTTTCTGAAAAATCTAAGGAAAAGCCCCTTTGGAGTGCCCTAAGTGAAAGATAGTGTAAGATTGTTTTCTCTAAAACAAACTTCCTGGATATTATTTCTTCAGAATAAATTGCTCTGTGTTTTAATATTTAAAAGGTGTCATGCTTTTTCTCATCCTCCTATATTAAAAAAAAAACCCAACCACAAGCAGATGACATGCTATAAGGGCCAGAGTAAATACTCATGGCTTTCAGATTGCCTTTTAATCCACTATTTTGGTCCATTTTTAACTTCAAACCCCTGTGCAACATCTGGCTAAGGATTACATGGTGGAGTTAAGGTTGTGGTTGAGCCCATCCCTTAATGGAATTTTATGTTTTTCACACACAACTATTTTTCTGAATCAGATGTTTCATGCCTGACTTATTCATCCATGTGACAGTTAATTACTTTTGAAGTAATTGAGACATTATTGAAGGAATTAGGTAAGAGAGCTGTCAGCAGGA
>NW_008649719.1:33322-42842 GCF_000695815.1 Acanthisitta chloris
CATCATCTGGAACAGGCTGCCCAGAAAAGATGAGGATGCTCCATTCCTGGAAGTGTTAAAGGCCAGGCTGGATGGAGCTTGGAGCAACCTGGGCTAGTGGAAGGTGTCCCTGCCCATGGCAGGGGGGATGGAACTAGATTGGCTTTAAGGTCCCTTCCAACCCAAACCATTCTTGTATTCTGCTGTTGTAATCACTGTCTGAAAATTCAGAATAAGCAAGCAATGGTTGATCTGTTACAGCATTCTCACAATTCCTCTGCTCATGTGAGTTTATTTCCAGCAAGAAATTGTCTTTATAGTCTACAGAGTTGGGAAAAGGCATTCAGTAATCTTACAGGGGATTTTATTAGGTTTTTTGATAAAATACTACTCTTTGAAATGCCTGACAGGATATGGTTGCTTTTCCTGAGTTCTATCATTGCTCCTCTAGGACTACTCTGTGCTGGAAGGTTTTCAATAATTTCCAGTATTTGTACATCATGTTCCAGCCCTGCCAGCAAACTGGAAGCCATTCCCATTAGTCAGTGTACCCAGTGCAGTAAACCTGGTTTTCAGGAGGTCATTGCTAGGCAATCTGTTTTTCAGCACATGCTGTTGTTGCTAGCCATAATTTTAAAACACTGAAGTGTACTGATCCTTTGGAACAGGACAAATTCATATTTTTCAAATCATCTTCCCCCTGTTTACTGTTTGCTATGTGCAGCTTTGGTTATCTGTGGAGGA
Source organism: Acanthisitta chloris (assembly GCF_000695815.1). NCBI lineage: Eukaryota > Metazoa > Chordata > Aves > Passeriformes > Acanthisittidae > Acanthisitta > Acanthisitta chloris. The sequence continues at coordinate 34,046 of NW_008649719.1, forward strand.
GGGGAAGTGGTCCAGCACCAAAGTGTTTGGTTTGTTTGCCACATACAATGCATCAAGCAATACTTCCCCAGGCTCTTTGAAAAGGTGCTGTGTGTGGTGGAGAAGCAGAGAAGCTCAGGGACTGGGTAGATCTATCATGTGCTTTTTTTTGCATAAAGTATTTTAAATGCACAGTCTCTTTCTAGAGTGCCTCACCTCTACCTGCTCTTCCCTGCCTTCCATAAAGAATAAAAACTTAGCTGGAGTTAGCCAAGTGTCATTTGCCTTTTCTCTAGAGATGAAACTGAATTAAGGAGAGGAATGCATAAGCCTAGCTGGTAGCAAGAGTGTAGATGGTAGGAATAGTTAATAAAATGCAATAAAATACCTACCTGGAACTTGGTATGGTAATTATCTCAACATAGAGCTCCTTGGGGTTTAAGAAAACATCACCAGATCCCATTATTTTTTCCTGTACTTCACAGAAGCCTCTGCAAGTCATATTTCTTTTTCCTGTTCCCTCCCTGCAGCCTGTTGCAGCTGTGAAGCTATTTTTCATGCTCAGTAGCATGGAAACAGAAGGGAGAGTATGAGCTATCACCTGGAGAATTTTTATGGGGAGTTATGTGTGGATCTGATGAAGGGCCAGGGGTAGATCGTGCAGATGACACTTTATCTTTCTGTAGTACATTCTCTGGACAGCAATTTGCAGTAGCTTGCTTCCCTCTAATTGTGTGGGATTTGAAAGGGATAAATAAACTTGCCTTAGGTGTTAATAGCATTCTGGCTCCATGTAGAAGCTTTCTAGGCTCAGCATGTTCAGTGGTGATCACACCAAAAATAAATACTGAGCATGGACTCCTTCTCTCACCTGGGACTGGCCAAGGGGAAACCATATGTTCAAGTCCTCTTGCCTGTTGTGACTAAATCTGAGCTTTGAAACAGGCTTTGATGACCTTGCTAGCCTAAAAATAAAACTTTAGAAATTCTGGATCAGCCCTGTTTGAACACCACAGACTCTGTGAGCTGCTGGTAGTTTTCAGGTTTTCTCTGCAGAAGAAACAGTTCTGTCTTGCAAACCTAATTGCTACTTCTCCTTGGACTGTACATTCATTTTCAGTCTGTTTTTGCTTGGTTTGTATTTTTGTTTTGTTGTTGTTCATTTTCCCCTGTGTCTGGCACACACTCCAAAATTGTATTTGTCTCAACCAAATTGCTTTGAAGTGTGTGCTTGTAGGCACCTTCACTTTCTTGAGGGTTCTTTTCTTTTCCCCAGGATCAGTACTCTGTGATACCTGGAATTTCTGCTCTCTCTCTGCTACAGACCAAGCTAACTTGGTTTCTTTATGTCTGAAGAGTAACCACTAATAATTGTTCAATCCCAGCAGAAAGCTGAAGAAAGAAACATCTGGCAAAGTTCTGTGAAATTCTCCAACTTCAAGTCTCCAGACATCAAAATCAATTTAATATGTCTGTCTAAATGTTATTTCTCAAAGTTGAGTAATGATGTGTTGCTTGAAGATGAGCAAATGGGGTAGAAAGAGGCAGAGCCATCCTCTACATCTAAGGTTTCTCTGGGCTGTCAGTTTTGTAACAATTCCTGTAGAGCAATGACTGCTGCTCTGAAAAATTTCCTCTGAGATGGGAGAAATGAGAGTGCTGACACTGAAGTAATTGATTGGTCCAGGTGGATATGTTGCAGACATCTGGGCAGGCATAACCTGTCTCTGGAGTTTGATCCTCTAGCTCCACATACCTTGCAAGACTCTGGTTTGAATGACCCTATGGCTGTTCCCTTCTCAGGGACTGGAATAGTGAGAAGTCAAGTCAACCCACCTCATCTCACCTGGTCAGCTCCTACACCCATGACGACGTGGCAGAACTGAAAACCAAATATTTTCACTGTCAAAAAGACTCTTCCAAGCATATCATCTCACTAAATAAGTCTTTTCTACCCACCTGCCCAGCTACAAATAAAGAGAGATGTATTTATGAATGTTATTGTCACATTGCAGGAGATGCAGGTATGTGAATTAAAGGTTTCCCTCAGATTTTTGTATCAACTAGAAGAAAATTGAGTCTCAAAGCAGCAGAAATTTATTGAAATCTGCTGTTAAGTTAGTCAAGAAATTTGCCTGCTTAATAGGCCATGGGTTTTCTTTTTTTCTGCTCTTAGCTGTTGTAACTTAGTGTTTTGTGATAAATTACTCCCCACTGTGAAGAGAAGTTATTCAGCATTTAGCCACAAAGAAGGAGGTGTGTAAAAGTGTGTGGTACATGGTAAGGTCAGATATTCCTGAGCTCCAGGCAGAAACACTTTAGCTCTAGTTGAGGGCTAAAACTACAAAAGGGCCCCCAAAAGTCTTCTGAGATTTCTCCCCCTAACAGCAGGACAACAAATGTTAGGGTATCAAGCACACACAGCACATAAATGACAGAAAATTAATCTATAAGAATTAATGCCAGTCCATAAAACTCTGAGGGCTTGTTTTGAGGTATTCTGAAGAAGGTATATTCTGAGAAGTACAGGAGTGAGCCAAGAATCTTGGTACTAAAAGGGTCTTGATACTGAACTCAGACTTCAGTTTTCCATCATCTTAGACAGTGGATCACCTTGAATTTTTCATATGACCAAGGCATTAATTGTATTTAGAGCTCAGTTTTGAAGCTACCCAGAATTTCAGAAGATGAAGTACAAGAATTAACAATGAATCTTGTACCTTTGGAGAGCAGTGTCATTCTAATTACTTGGAAATTTGTGCTCAGGGGAATGTTTAAACCTGATTTCAGTGTAGAAACTGGTAGAAGCTTACTTGCTGTTTCAATTTTTAAGCAATTCAATGTCTTTGATTTAAACTAAATACCCTAAATGAAATGCACAGATCCTCTGAGGATATGTAAGATTTTATTGCAGATAATGTTGGAGTTGTCTCCTCAGAATTAAAGTTGAAGTTATGCTACAAGTCAAGTCTAGTTCAGCATGACCAGATAAGCACTGTGGGATTATAGAGCATAGTTCTGTGCTTAGTGAAGTGCAGCCACTATGGGATTATGTCTCTCTGCCTAACAGCTGAGGAGGCTTTGAGTAACAGCCACATGTGTACAAGCTGTAAGCCAGATTCTCTGCTGTGATGCCAGCCCCTTTGAGCCATCTGACAGTGTAATGGAGCTGAAAAGTGGCTGTGTAACAGAGCCTTATCTTCTGTTCCTCAACTACAGGCTAGTTCCCAGCTGCACAGTGTTGGCATACCCAGCACTCTCATACCTAAGGCTAAAACCTCAGAATAAGGACTCTCTGGATTTACACTGTGAGTCTGATAAGAAGGGTATGGAGCATCTGCACCAGTGTATTCCCACAGAGCTGTTCCAAGTATACTGGCACCAATTTGGTTCAGAAAGGGGAGTCATTACCAATGCCCTCCAAACTGATGTCCCAGTGAGAGGAGCAGTAGCTGAAAATTTGCCCTTAGCATTTATTCAGCCAAAATAATGTTAAATGTAACCTATGACCTTAAAAGTTCACTGCCTATGGATGTTCTACAAACCACTCACTGATTTAGATTTATGTCCCAACACTGGGTTGACTTATCATGGGTTTCTTCCTCTGGCACTCTGCAAAATGAAGGGTGGGATTGTTTCATGCTGACAGAGGGATCACAGTTTTGTTAACTATCTCTGTATGACAACTGCCATACCCAATTCACAAAGTGTTAGGGTATTTCCACTTTCACAGTGAAAGAGTCAACAACATTTAATGTGGAGCACTCTCATTTAAATAAACCTTGAACTTCCTAGGAGAAACCACAGAAAAAAAGTTTAAGGCTTTTTTTATTCAATCAGAATCCAAATGACTGCCATAGAACTTCCTGGGAGAAACCACAGAAAAAAGTTTAAGGCTTTTTTAATTCAATCAGAATCCAAATGACTGCCATGACTTACCTTGTGAAATACTGAAATAGTTATATTACTATGTTTATTATGTTTTTTCTTAAAATGGGATCATGTAGTCCATATTGCTGACTCCTGGGAAAGTTCACCTAGTCTCACAGAGGTGCATCTTTCATTTTGACTCAACAGTCAAAAGTGAATAAGAGAGTGAGTGAAAGGGGTTAAAATGTATTGGCTTTCTGCTAGAACCTGGTGTGTGATAAGCATCTGCTTAGAAAATCAATTTTCTCTCATTTTTTGATATTTGTGGTAATTTCTCTCCCAATTTCTGATCAGGAGTTCAAACCTTACTGTGGTATATTCACATGGTAACAAGTGACTGAGATACCAGAGTTTGGAAAATTACTCTTTTCAGACAGTGTAGCTTAAAGTGTTCATCTCTATTAATATTGAGGTTTAGCTGAGCTGATGCTTCATGACTCAACAATGAGTCAGTGTGCCAAGCAAACCTACTTTTGAAGGTGGTTTAAGCACTTTTCTGCAGGTGAACCTTCCCTGTGAATGTGCTGTGATTCCTCCATGTGCAGTTCCTTGTCCCTGTTTTCCTGCTCTGCTCTATCTGGCATCAATGCTGCTGCCACACTCTTCTCAGCCAGGATCTGCTTCTCTTCCAACCTCTTGGTCTCACGGCTGCCAAACCACTGTCCATCACCCCTCTTAGATTTGTGCCAAGGCTGAGATAAAGTGACCTGGTTGATGACACCCAGAAGCACTTAGATTGCTCTGCAAAGCCCTCCTATATGTGCTGTTTCTGCAGCTCTCCCTGCACAGAGCCAGCAATGATTCAAGGTGGCTTATTTTTCTGTTCTCTAACACATCTTACTGTGTATTTGTACAGTTAGAAGATATTTCTGCTCCTAATCCAGTTTTGAGCACCATTAGGTCAAAAAGATGTATTTTGATCTTGTTTGCAATGTAAGGACAGGTACAATCTTGGCTGAAGAGAGAGAAGTGTTAAGTTCAGTGACTGAGCTAGACTAAGCCTGTAGTTAATCTGGCATGAGGTCTTTGACTTGATTGATCATGGGTAAATCATGGACATCTATTTAGAGATCTAATTAGCATCTACTTATCATTTTTTCATCTAATATATGCCCTCTTTTTTTTTTTTTAATGCCCTGTTCTATTGCAAAGTAAAAGTTCAAACCTATGGTTATTATGCCCTATATTGAGATTATGCCCTGTGGTTAAGCTAAATTTCTGGACAAATGAAGAAACATGTATAGCTAGTGGAAATAGCTGCTAGGAGCATAAATGCCTGGCCAGTAGTGCAGAAATTTCCTCCAGATGCTTTTGTTCTCCCCCCCAATCTGATTCCCCTTTCTTTTGTTTCCTCCAGATGCTTCTGTTCCCCCCCCCAATCTGATTCCCCTTTCTTTTAATTCTGTTATTTACAGTGGTCTCCATGGAAGGAGTTAAACCTCTCAGGGAACTACTTCTTTTACAGCAAGGATGCCAGAATTTGACAATTATCTGAAAATCCAAGGGTCAGCCAGTGAGTGATGTGGGCTAAGGCAATTGGAAACAGGCTAATCGGGAAGTGTACAGTAGAGCTAATAAATAACGGGATGAGCCTGAGGCATTTCACAGGAGAAAAATAACAGGTAATTATCACTTGAAAGATTTTTACAGTCTCTTCATTATCTGGATATAATTAACTGAGCGAGGCAAAATATTGCAGCCTGGTAAGGTGAATCTTTGCCTTAAGAAAGAGTTCATGCTCTCTGCAGGGGAAAATTGTGTAGTCGAATTAAGGCTATACAAATTTTTGTGTATAGCTAGAATGAAAAGGGAAATAAAAGAAATTGGATGTGAATGTCCCTTGGCAAGATGTGGCTAATTGATATCTGCTTTTGCTGGTGTGTATGTTTAACTCAGCTGAGTTTGCATCATAGATTGCTAGAGTTAAATCCTAATGATTTGAAAACATTGTTGGTTACAAGAAAAGCCACAATTTTTTTACACATTTATAAAGTTTTCTGTGTCACCCAAAACTGAAATTTCCCTGAACCGATGGGGATTTGCCTTTCTCTCGGGCTCCTGAAATGCAGTAAGGGCCCTTTGCACTTGCTGAGGACTTACCAGAGTTTGGTATCCTCTCCCCATGGAAAGCCCTTTGCACTTGCTGGGGACTTATCAGAGTTTGGTATCCTCTCCCCATGGAAGGGCTGAGATCAGATGAAAACCACATCTGACTGCAAGTCAAATCCACAAAGTACTCGGTCCAGATTGAAACAGTGCATTTCACAGCTAACGTTTGACATCTCTAATCTAATTACCTTTAACAAAAAGCTGTTCAATCGCAATCTTAAGTGGTTATTTAAAGGCATTCCCCGGGGGCTTCACACCCTTCCTCACTCTCACTATTGCATTTGCCTTTTAGCTCTAAGGGAGAAGAGTCTAAATGGCTGTTTGATATGGAGAACTCCCACCAAGGGGGTTTCCTCTAGATTTGCAGGGAAACTCCCTACCACAAAACCCAGAAAAATTAAAAATTATGAGCCCAAGGAGAGGAGGCAAGAAGGAAACCTCCCGCGAGGTTCATGGATTATTGTGCTGTGGGAATTGCTTGATATAAGCTAATTTCCTCTTCTAAGTGAGGAGAGGAGAAGGAAACCTCCCGCGAGGTTCATGGATTGCAAGGTTCATGGATTGCATGTGGGAATTGCTTGATATAAGCTAATTTCCTCTTCTAAGTGAGGACCCCTGGACAAGCTGTGACTTCAGAGGGTGACACTTGCAGAGGTGGCAAAAGCTGTGGCTGGAAGTCGTGGAAGAAACTAGCGGGGAAAAGGGTGCAAGTTGTTGCTGTGGCTGCCTCCATCCTTTTTAGGCAAACTTTTCAGTGGGAAGGAAGGAGGTAGATTTAAGATCCATAGCTACAGTGTTTAACTCCCTCATAAAGTAGCCAAGACGAGGGATTTTAGCGCAGGGATGGGAACCGTTTGGGTGCCTGTGGGTGTTTGGGGAGGTTTGTGGAGAGGTGTCATCGCTTGCTCCTGTTGTGACTTGGCTTTTTTGCACTGACTAATGCGGCGTAAAGACAGCTAAGTGCGTGTGATGAGGGAGGGAGGGACTGGGGGGACCCTCGGGGCTGGGGAACCCGGCACAGCCCTACACTCTCTCCCGGGGGTTCAGCTCCCTCGTCGCCGTTTGTGTGTTTGCTTATCTGCAGAAGAAGGGGCAGGGGAAGAGGGGGGATGGCCAGTGAGGGAAGAAAAAGAAATCAATTGCTATTTTTCATCTCTGACAAAGTAATTAAGACTAGCTCGTCCGCTCTCCAGAAGGCGCCGGGCTGCGGGCAGCGCTGGCACCGCACGCAGGGTCCCCGCGGAGCTCTCTTGGGGAAGGAAAGGACTTCTTCCCTTTTTTTGGGAAAGATCACGAGAACTACCACCCCAGCCACCTCCCCCGGCCCTGTCCTGGAGCAGCCGCCCTCCTTCCCAGCTCCCTTGGGAAGCAGAGATCCCTCCAGACAGGAGTCCCGTCGAGGCTGGGTGACTTCCCGCAGCCCCCGAGGCAGGGAGAGGGTTTGGGGTGTTTGCTGTGAGCTGCAGACAGATGATTTTCCTCAGTCCCTTGGGGAGATGATGGGGGCTGTGGGGGTGGTTCTCCTGCGGGACAGGCGTTTGGGAGGGACGGTGAGAAAGAGCTCAGAAAAATGATTTTAATGAACCTTATGGTTGTTAACTGGAACATTAAAACCCAACATTGGAGGGATTTTATTTTTTTTGGTTTTGAAAGGAACCATAAATCCTAACTCGGAGTTTGGGCCGAGGGCAGGTGTCCCCGTCCTAAATCGCGTGTGAGAGGGGAGCAGCCCCAGGGTTGGCCACGGAGGAACAGGACAAGGGGAAAGGTTTGACAGCCAAGCAGTGTTTGTCCATGGGTTTCCCTCTTGACCAAGGGTGGACTCTTGGCTCCGATCCTCAGCGAGAGCCTCCCCCGGGGTGCAGGGCAAAGAGGGGTGCTCTTGTCTTTTCTGAATCTAAAGGAGATCGATTCCCCTTTTCCAGGGGTGAAATTTCGATTTCACGTTTCAGTGCTGATGGAGAAAGCAAAAATACCGCTTGAAAAACAACATGAAGGGTGAGTTGTGTATTTTTTGAGGAAACAAAAAACGACTCTAGAAGAGGTTTGAGGGTCTTCACGACCAAAATCCTTCTTGGACTGCTGCCTTGACGCTTTTGATTTGGCCCGTGCCTTTAGAGGCATTAATGAAAGCTGAAGGGCAGCATAGCTGAGCTAACGACTCTGACTCCCAACAGATCGTTCTGCGGCTGCAAGATGCCTCGAAAAGAAAGCACTGCAAAAAACCACCGATTTCTTCCCCTCCCCACTAAAAGCAGCTTCTCTGTGCGGCCCTCGATTTCTGAATAGACCCATGGAGAGAACATAGATAGAATGGCTTGGGTTGGAAGGGCTCTTAAAGCTCATCTCTGTCATGGGCAGGGACACCTTCCACTAGACCAGTTTGCAGAAAAGTGTCTTTGAAGACTGTTGTATGTTCCTATCTACGCACACAGCATGTGTGTGTTAAAATATCTATATGTGCGTATTGCATTTATATCCCTAGGGCACAGGTAAGCCCCCACGCTTGAATATGTTCGAAGCAACAGCATAATAAGTTAACGATAGCTGCGTTACAAACATGCTCAGGAGCTCTGCTGCGAGGCAAAAGCATTTTTCAGCTGGGAGACGGACTGTTCTTTCCTGCGAAAACCGATTTTCAGCGTTCTGCTTTGCTAAGCCCCGAGCTCCTTGGCTTCCGTGGGGCTTTCAATAATTCTGGCCGTGAGTTTCGGCTGCCAGCCGCAGTGACGAGGTGTAACGGGAAGGAGTTGGGGTCGGGCAGCCCCCGCAGCATCCT
>NW_008649719.1:42862-59040 GCF_000695815.1 Acanthisitta chloris
CCCCGCCCCCCCCCCCCCCCGCGGAGCCGCAGGAACAAAGCTCCTGGTCCCTCCGGGGGTGGCAGCTCCTGATGACACTGTGCAGCCAGCGGCTCTGCAGAGCTATCTGGGCTACTGCGATGTTTTTTATTTACTTTGTCCGCTGAAATAAATGTTAGCAACCCGTAAAGCCAAGGACGTAGAAGAACCCTCCCCTCCTTCCCTCCCCCGCACAGGCGCAAAGCTTCACAGTGCTTACGCTAAAATGTAAAATACTCCCTGGAGAAGCTGACGCTAGCAGAGTCTATGCAGAGGAACAGCGTTTCTGACGCTGAAACCGCTGGGAAGGTTGCTTGGGGAACATCCCTATTTGCCAATGCGCTTTTTTTTTTTTTTTTTTTTTTTTTTTGTCAGCGTGTCAGAATTACCTTGTGCTCAAGAAATCGTTGAGCAAGCCCCTCAAATAGCAAATCACACTTACGAGAGGTGATTAGGTATGAATTAGTTCGTTGCTGAAACGATTCTGAGTTAACATTTGACTTTTAATGATGAGTAATTTCTCCTCCAATAATCAAATATAAATGACTTGATGGGTGGGGGAAGAACACCAACAACTTTACGGCTGTTGCTGTCGTCTTTGCTCCCACTTAACTGCTCTTAAGACAGTTTTGATGAAAGAGAAGATCGCTTTATTGTATGAATCGTTTAAATTTAATTAGGGCTGAGGGTTTCCCCCCATAAGGCATAGTAAAAATTGAGGATAAAATATTATTTGGTGCAACGAAAACAAGAGAGATACAATTTAAATGTGTTTGTGTACTATACACAGTGAAATTCTCCCTCTGTGCATAGGTATGTGGTTAGATATAAAATTTATAATTTTCACATATGTTTTTGTATCTGTATATATGGATACATAAAATCAGAATCTATGTAAACAAGTAATTATAGCGTCTGCTCGGACTCCAAACTCCAGAAATGCAGCAAAACACACTGTAGAATCACACTGTAGTAAGAGGGAGGAGGGAGAGGGGTAGAAATGGAAGGTTTCCCTCCATTTCTCTCTAGCTTTGGGTGCAGTAGTACGTGTTTCTCACATGTTGACTCTAATTACCAGCAAAAAAGTTCTTCCGTGCTCTTGCTGGATTTGGTTTAGTAGTCAGCCCCCATATGAGTCACAGGGAACACGCAATCCCACTCCCGCCTGAGTGACAGCTAACCGAGGCTCCGGCTGCTTGTTGTCCCTTTAAAATCTCAAACCAAGGGTAATGATTTATCAAACTCTTATTATCAAGAAAATGTCACACGAAGGGCACCTTGCTATGCACTGACGCAAACCCAGTCTTTCCCAAGGAAGTATAGAAAGCTTTGCTCTGGACTGGGCAAAATTCAGTCTGCTAATTGCCTGTACTGCCGTTTTTACCTCTATCGACTAGATCTGTGGCTGTTTAAGATATGGTAAGTGCTTAATTTCTTCTCTTCGATATCGAGAAGGGTTGGGGAAGGGAAGAGGTGGTGGAGGGGGAGCTGTCCTCGGTGCTGCCGGCAGAGCCAGCGAGGGAAGCATCCCGAGGACTGGGGTAGGGATGATGCTGGGGAAGGGGCGAGGGAGGGGAAAAACGGTGGTACCCCAAAATGCACTAGGTTGGTGACCGAGCCCTTGCAGATCTTCTCCCTGATGCTGGGAGATGGGATTATGGTAGAGAAAAAACTTGTGAGGGAAGTGGTGACGGGCAGTTTTGTTAAACAGTCTAAAAAACATAAAGAAGGTGTATTTGTAAAGCTAAGGTTAAACTGCTAGAAAATGTAAGATTTGTCTGCAGGTTGTTTAATGTTTAAAAAGAAGATGCATTTTAAATTATAATTTTAAACTGGAGGGAAAGGCATGGGTGAGTGTGGGAGTGCCGTCAGTAATCTGTTTAATGAATAGGAATCGTTTACAGAAATCTTTAGAGTCAGAAATATAAGAAAAGGAGTAGGGAAAAGCTGTTACTGGCGGTAATTCTGCTGTGGTAGTGTGGTTACGTTTTGGGGGGATTTTGCATTTCACTGTCTTGCTGCCGAGCTTTGAAGCGTGGCAGCCAGCTCAGAAATGTTCACCAGCACTATTTCACTTGTTTTTTAACATCTCCGGCTGCCTACAGGGCAGCTTGTCTCTTGCTCATATATATAAAAAAAAAAGTCGATGTGCATTGTTGAATGACAGAAAGGAAATGGGGCGTAAAATTAAAGAATCTTTCTACACTGGTGATAGGGAAGGGAGCATCCTACAGTCGTGATGTGAAATCTAACGAGGTCTGGCGGCGCAGTGCTGTAGAAACACTTATTTAAACTCGAATTACGGGTTTGCAGGCGCTGGTGCTGTCTTTTGTTTGAGGGTGGTTTGGATTTTTTTTGTTTTCCTTACTGTTTTTTCCTCCCAGAATATTAACATTAATGGGAGGGCAAGCGGGCGAGCCGGGGCGCCTCGAAATCCTGCAACACTCTCGTATCCAGGTTTTCCAGCGCATGCGTTTTGTACACGAGGATAGAAATCCGTAGAATCTCTGCAGTCCCAACAATTTTTTTTTCCCCTTCTTCTTCTTTTGGTAAAATATGTGACGTTCTCATTTTAGGATTACGCCAGTCAAAGGGATATGAGCAAGCAGGTTGTGAACAATCCTGAAACCTTGGCTCCTGGACCCAATGAAGGTGCGGGAGTTGTAAGAATCAGCCCCGAAAATGAGCCGCAGAATGTCCCAGCGCAAGCCCCTGCCGCGATGGCCAAGCTTCCCCGGTCACTCTCTAACGACAACAAAACTCTTCCCTCCGAAGAAGCTAAACCAAATGATTTTGAGAGGACCAAAGTCGGGATCTGCAAGCTCAGCAGCACCCCGGTGCAAGCCAACTCCACCCTCCGACGGGAATCCGTGGAAACCTTTCCCTGCAAGCACAGCCTCGGGGCAGGGACCACTGGGCAAGCTGCTATCCCTCATTGCAAAATTCCCGCTTTGCAAAGCACAGACGGGGACGCTAATCTAAGCCTTGGTAAGAGCACACTGGAGCAAAACAACGCCTGGGTGACCTTGAGCCAGAGTACCGTGGTACTGGGCACAGATGGCACCACTTCTGTTCTTCCTGGCACAGTGGAGGGGGTGAGTTTTCTCCTTACAGGGTTTCTTTCCCCAGTTTCAGCTCGTGGGAGGTCTTTGCCACTCAGCACCGATTTGGGAGTGAAGTTCTCAAATCAGGTCCACATCAGTCGGGGATGTGTCTGTGTCGTGGGGAGGAGGGAAGGAGAAAGGGGAGAGAGGATCATAGATCCAGCGCTGTACTGCTGGCGAGTGCTAATAATGTAATATCGGTACAGACGACCATCCTGTGTAATTCCAGCCCGTCCACCGAGCAGAGCCTCTTGTGTGCCCGTTCTGACCCGCAGTACACGGTGTGCACACCTTCACACCTCCCTGCACGAAGCCTGGTCCTGTCCCCAGCCAGGGGAGAAGGATGCCTTGCTCTTCCCCTGCTCAGTCTCGGTCGCCTGCCCAAACCCCTGGAAGCTGCATGCCTCGGGCCCTGTAACCAAAAATAGGGCAAAACTAATCAGCCCAATCCCAGGAGAGGTCGAAATGCGCCGGTTCCCGGGAGGGGGTTCCCCGGTGGGGTGTGAGAACCAGGTGCCTATTGAGATGCCCCTGATGCTCTCCCTGTCCTCCTCAGTATCTGCACTTGCCCTGGCAGGAGAGTGGTGGACTGTTCTGTAAAAGAGGTTTTTTTCTTTACTTCGTGCCCCTGCTGTGCTGTCGTCCCTACTCTTCCGAGGGCATCAATTCCCAGAGGAGGCAATGGGACCTCCCTGGAACAGGGGATTGGGAGCCAGGCGATTTACCCCGAGCCGTCCGCGGAGGGCCATGGTTTCAAAGCCATGGTATGAGGTTTATTTTTTGGGCAGAAAGGAAGCCTGACAGGGGCGGCTGCAGGCCAGGGGCACCCCGGGAGGGGCCCCCCAGCTCCGCCGCTGCTCCCCGGGTCTCCCCCCAGTGCCACCGGCAGCCGCAGCACCGCGATCTTGTTTGCAAAAGTGGCTGTTTCCCATCTCTCTCTCTCTCTCTCCTTTTTCTCCCCCACTTTCTCCCCTTTTAGGAAGACGATGTGGGGGATGAAAATAAAGCCAGAGGGAACTGGTCCAGCAAGCTGGATTTCATCCTCTCCATGGTGGGTTATGCAGTGGGGCTGGGCAATGTCTGGAGGTTCCCGTACCTGGCCTTTAAGAATGGGGGAGGTATGATGGCTTTTTCCTGTCTCTCTACCTGCAGTACCGTACGGGTCTGAGCCAGTCCCTGCCTTTTTGGCAGGGAAAAACAGGAGGGAAGCGGGGACAGGGTGCTCCCTGCTGCAGGGCAAAGCCTGGCAGCGAGTCCTGGGCTGAGCAGAGGTGCGGGGGCACCTTCAGCTCATCAACAACTTGGTAAACCTGCCTGGGTTTTGGTTGGTTTTTAGGGTTTGGGTTTTTTTGTTGTTGTTGTTTGGTTTGATTGGGGTTTTTTGTTTTGGTTTTTTTTTTTTGATGGTCGGGTCTGAAAGTCGGAAAGCTCCGACGAGATTTCTTTAAAAAGTAGCGCTTTCCTTAAAAAAACCCAGCAATTGGTGCTGGACTGAGAGGGAGAAAAATCAAGGGGCGGGTTGATCATAGAGGGAGGGCTCCGGGGCCCCTCTCACCTCGTTTAAACTCAGTCGGGTCTGAATCTGCAATGGGTGGGATGGGGGAAGACGAGGGAGGAGGGACACACAGGGCAGGAACCAGGATAGACACAAAAGGACATCTGAACCCGCGTAGAGATGTTTTGTTATTTCGTAAAGACTGGGAAAATTGTTTTAAATCTCTCGGTGATCTGATTGAAAAATAATCGTTTGAAATAGAGTGAACGTTTCTCGACAGAATAGAGAAGGTGGAACACGGGTTGTGCCTGTAATAGTTAATAAGGGGAAGAAAAAGTTTATTTGCAGGGGTTTCCCTGCCAGAGGCTCTGATTTAAAGGGAGAACCGGTGAGTGCTGATGGACTCAAACCCCTGCAGATGTAAGCCCCTTCCCTCTGTCAGCAGAGGATATTGGTGCTGTGGTCGTCCAAACCAGTTGTGTAGAGCCCGTAAGAGCTGTTTCCTGTGAGGGAAGAAGTGATTTTAAACCATTTTTAAAATTGTGAGCTTTTTTAATTGTTTTCTTTTTTTACGCATAAGTACTTCTAAGCGGGAGGTGTTAAAACAATCATTTAACAATAAGATTGTCCCGAGTAAATGCTGGAAATGCGGCAAACTGCCGCCCCACTCCCCACGCCCCGTCGAGGTTGGCGGCAGCGGGAATCGATAACAAATAAAAAAAAAAAAAAATAGCTGTATGTCTTGACTAAGTTATCCCCAGTATCGCGGGCTGATTCAGGTTGCTCTCTCTTCTCTCCCCCCTGCCCCCCAAGGTGCGTTTCTCATCCCCTATTTGATGATGTTGGCTCTAGCTGGGATCCCTATTTTCTTCCTGGAAGTCTCCCTGGGGCAGTTTGCTAGTCAGGGCCCCGTGTCGGTCTGGAAAGCCATCCCTGCCTTGCAAGGTGAGCGGAGCAGGAGTCGGCCCGGTTTGGGGGAGCATGACCTGCACCTCTTCCCTCGCATGGCTCAGCCCCCGCGCCCCGTCCCGCATGTCCCAGCGGAGCAGCCCCCGGAGCAGGCAGAGCTGTGCCCGAGGAAGGTGATGCTGTGTCCCTCTGCTCCCCCCGCTGCTCCCCCGGCCCTGGGATTAACCTCCTTAACGAGCCTTCTCCTCCTCTCTCCGTGTCTCTTCCCAGGCTGCGGCATTGCGATGCTGATCATCTCGGTTCTAATAGCCATATATTACAATATTATTCTGTGCTACACACTTTTCTACCTTTTTGCGTCCTTTGTACCTGTGCTACCTTGGGCTTCCTGTAACAACCCGTGGAACACGCCAGACTGTAAAGATAAAAACAAACTTTTGCTAGGTAAGTTGGGACATCCTTTTTATTTTATGCTGATTTTTTTGTTTTGACTTTATTTTATTTTTAAATTTAGGTGGCCCTAGTGGTTTTCCAGAGCTTTCTTCAGCTCAGCTGCGCCCCTGGGAGATGCCAGAGGAGACTGCGGATGATCGTGGCTAGGCAAAGTTCCCAGCACGGGGGAACGATCCCTTCTCAAGCCACTTTGAAGTTATTTGCATCACATGCTTCCCTCTCCTTTAATTTAATTTTTTTTCTCATCAAGGATAACTGAGATTTTTCAATTATAATGTTAAAAAAGCCCAACTTCTTTTCTCACCACCTCCCTCCGGGGAAAACTCTGTGTAGGGGAGAAAGTTCGGACCAAAATGCCGTAGTTGGCAGCCTCGGGTGTCTGTTGAAGGTAAATTATTTGTCCTTAGAGAGGCGTCTCTTTAACGAAAAAAAACGAAACTCGTTTTTGCAAATGGCCCAAACCACAGGATGACATGAAAAGGGGAAAGATAAACTTACTAAACTTGCTTGTAATTTTACAACCAAATTAAAAATAAAACTAAAATTAATCTATACGCCTTATTTTTCTCTTTTTATTTTTGCCCCCTCATTTCTTCCTAGATTCCTGCATTATTGGTGACCATCCAAAAATACAAATAAAGAACTCTACTTTCTGTATGAGTGCCTATCCAAACTTAACCATGGTTAACTTCACCAGGGAAGGAAACAAAACGTTTGTCAGTGGAAGTGAAGAATACTTCAAGTAAGATCTTTCTTTGTTTAGAGACGTTATGTTAATCTTTCTTTAAAATCCACTGGAACAGGCAACAAATCTGAAATCACTGCTTGGAAAACTAGAAATACAATAATTAAGAACAGAAAAGAATGCTTTTTTTTTATGCTTAGGGATTCTGAGAGCTAAATTCAAACGCTGATTATTTGTGTTCTGTTCCAATGGTGCTTAGCACAGCTGGGGGGTTGGCCCAAGCATGGCAGTTTTATCTACTACTGCAATGCAGATAAATAAAATAATACATGGTGAGAATTGCTGGAGCCTTCTAGAGAAACTGCTGAGGACGCTGAAGCAAGACAAAATACAATAGGAATTTGCACTGAGTTGCTGCCTGTGGTTGCTCTCATTATTTTTTTTCCTTTTTTTTCCCCCTTTTAAATTTTTTTCCTTTTATTCTTAGGTACTTTGTATTGAAGATTTCAGCAGGGATTGAATATCCTGGTGAGATTAGATGGCCCTTGGCACTATCTCTTTTCCTAGCTTGGGTGATTGTATATGCCTCCCTTGCTAAAGGAATCAAGTCATCAGGAAAAGTAAGAACGATGGGACTGTACACTCACAAGAAAGCAATGTTCTGTTTTAAGGGCCTCACACTCTCCTTTAAGGCAGTGAATAACTGAAAATATTTTCTGTAAATGACTAAGAATTAATTGAGTTGCCTTTTTCATATCTGTGTTTTCCTTTCTAGTCAAAACATAAACAAACAATTTTGGTTCAAGACTTGTTCCCTAATGAGCTCTTGAGCTGTGCTTAGCAGTGGGATGGCAAAAATGGTGCCTATTCTTATTCCCTATTCTGTGTGGTGTTCATCAAACTTCTGTCTTCATCTCATATTTCACTGGAATACAGAAAATTGTGATGTAAATTAGGATGTTAAAGAACATGTTTGAAATTCAGAACTGAACTTCAAGCAGGAGCAAAATAACTAGATATTTCAGGGCATAAAGATAGTGGAAATCCAGACATGAATTTTCTAGAGCTGATCAGAGAGTTTCTGATTGCAAGACATCCCTTTGTGTCTAGAAGCTGACATCATCTGTTGGAAGGTTGGGAATTAACAGAAAATCCAGAGACTCAGTGCCAGGGGAAAGCTCAGATATTTTCTTCTCCCCTACCCTAGTGTGATAGGAAAAAATGATTCACGAAGACAAAAGTCAAGAATCAGACAATGTACTGGTTAATAACTTGGGATTAGATGTGGCAGTAGATATTTCTTTAAATGACTCTTAGTGGCCAAGAAAAATATTAACTCTCTGGTGTCAGAGAGAAAAATACTGACTCCTTGGTGTCAGAGAGAGAAATCCTCTCTATGCAGAGATTAATTCAGTATATTGACTGTAAAAAATTCATTAGGGCAACTTGTGCAAATACCTCTTGAAACAGCAAAGAGAAAGTCAGGAAAGCAGTTTCAAAAGTCACTTCAGCTCAGACTATAGGTTCAGGGAGGTTATTCTCCTCCTCTGCTCTGGTGTGACCCACCTGGAGTCCTGTGTCCAGCTCTGGGGGCCACAACATAAGAAGGACATGGACCTGTTGAAGTGAGTCCAGAAGAGGCCACAACATTGCTCAGAGGGCTGCAACACCTCTGCAATGAAGACATGCTGAGAGAGTTGGGGCTGTTCAGTCTGGAGAAGAAAAGGTACTGGGGAGACCTTTTAGTATCTTTCAGTACCTAAAGGGGTGACAAGAGACCTGGAGAGAGACTTTGGACAAGGACATGGAGTGACAGGACAAGGGATAAGGACTTCAAACTGAAAGAGGACAAATTTAGGTTAGATACTAGGAAGAAACTCTTCCCTGTGAGGATGCTGAGGCACTGGCACAGGTTGCCCAGAGAAGCTGTGGATGCCTCATCCCTGGAAGTGTTCCAGGCCAGGTTGGATGGGGTTTTGATCAACCTGCTCCAGTGGAAGATGTCCCTGCCCATGGCAGTGGGATTGGAACAAGAAGATCTTTAAGGTCCTTTCCAACCCAAACCATTCTATGATATGGTTCCACAACATGTTATGATTCTGGTTCATGTAAGCCTTAGAATTTAATGTGAAAAATATTTGAAAAACTTTTGTGTCTAGAGCTCTGTACTAGATAATTATTAAGACATTAAACAAACAACCACAGTTGTATATTTAGACATTATGATGATGATGATGTCTATCTGGATAATTTCACTGACTTTTCTGTTTTGCATTTGGACCATATTGTCATGGTGTTATGCAATTATGAAGAGTTACAAACAGTAATAAAAATTCTTTAGGATCTTTTTTTTTTAGTTAAATACAGAGAAATTTATAGAAATATATAGGAAAAAACCCAGAAATGTGTTATTGAATGGCATTTCTCATTTCATTTCCATAGTTTACTCTGAACAATGATCAAAGGTGATATTTTCTTTTAGCTGTAAATTCCTATTGTTCCTCTCCAGATGGAGACGAACCTTCTTCCCCTCTCTATCTAGAACGCCAACTCTAACCTCTGTTGCTATTGATGTTATTCCTTTTTCCAGCAGCATGAAGAGCTGCAAAATTTCAGATTTCCTGGGAAATAATGCTGTTGTTTCCTAGTTTATCCCCTGACTGTTGTCTCTGAGCATGAATAACTGCTTTCTTCAGGCAATAATGTAGCACTTGTATTTCCCTCTTCTCTCTTCTTGGCCAAATAAGCCTTTCCAATAACCTTTTCTCTGCTCTGTCCAGGTTGTGTACTTTACAGCCACATTCCCCTATGTAGTTCTTATCATCCTTCTTATAAGAGGAGTAACTCTCCCTGGCGCAGGAGCTGGAATCTGGTACTTCATCACACCAAAGTGGGAGAAGCTAATTGATGCTATGGTGGGTTTACTATTGCACTTACAACTCTTACTATTGCTCTTACAGCACTTACAACTAGGGTGAATAAATCATACAGAGCTCAGAGTCTGTTGCAAACATTTTCTATGTGCAGAGGTGATATTGTCATCTCTGGCAACTTGTTCTCCATCTTACATGGATAAGGTATTATTTAGGGTCACTGGTAGAGAAAACATCAGTATCTGATGCAGATTTTTCCTCTTGTTTTATTTTATTTTTCTGAATAGATTTGAATGGATATGTATCAAACAATATAGTTTGGATATTTGTCTCCCATATACAGTAAATTTCATATTGTCCTTTTATATGGGCTTAACAGGAACAGTGCTCTTCATCAAATAGGTACAATGGCTGGATTTTTCTTTCAACTATTCTATTGACATCCTCTGTTCCAAAGTTCATTTAAAGTAATTGTGCTAATCCCCTCTCAGCAACATTTAATAGTGTTATTGATCTTTCTAACACGCTTTCCTGAAGCTGATGCTATTTTCTCTCCTGCTTGTCTTACTTAGGTTTGGAAGGATGCTGCCACTCAGATTTTCTTCTCCTTATCTGCAGCATGGGGAGGTCTAATTACTCTCTCTTCCTACAACAAATTCCATAATAATTGCTACAGGTATGTAAGAGTGGAATACATTGGTTTTATTAAACAGGTTTGTCCAACCCAGTCATCTTTCAACTTGCAGAAATCTGGTTTGTAAAACCCTCCCCTCTTGTTTCCCCTCCCCTCTTGTTTCCCCTCCCCTCTTGTCTTCTCTCCCTCTTGTCTTCTCTCCCCTCTTGTCTTCTTTGCTCTTGTGTTTTTAATCCTTTTTTTCTTGTCTTTTTTAATAGTCTTTTTTTTCCTCATCTTTTTTTTTCCTCCTGTTTTTTTTTGCCTCTGAAGTGTTGCTAATTGAAATGATTAATAACAAGCATTTGGCATAAGGAAATTTCTTTGGTTTTGTTTGTTCGTTCTGTTTTTATTTTGGGTGCATGGTTTTTTTTACATTTAATCTTTCTTGACTTTGTGTGTTGTCTCTTCTCTCCAGGTCCTAATCTACCAGTCTCAAGATGAGCCTTAGATTTACTAGAGTTCTTATTGGCTCTTCATTTTTCAGAATCCTAGAGTCATAAAATTTAGGGGTTTGGATGGACCTTACAGATCAACTAGTCCCAACCCAGGGCAGGGACACCTCCTCACTAGATCAGGTTGCTCAAGGCTCATCCAGCCTTGAACACTGCCAGGGTTGGGGCAGCCACCACATCCCTGGACAACCTGTTTCAATATCTCACCACCCTTAGAGTAAAAAACTTTTTTCTCACATCCAACTTAGACTTTCCCTCCTTCAGTTTGAACCCATTACCCCTTGTCCTATCACTGCAGTTCCTACTGCTGTGACACATGCAGGAGTTTAACTTGCAACTTCCATATATATGATTCTCATATCTCCTAAACGTGTTGTTTTTCTTTCCACAGTTACTCTTAGTGTGGTTTTACATGTACAAATTTGTTGCAAGTCGTGAAATTTAAAGTCACTTTTCATTGAAATCACCGAAAGTAATTTTTATAAGGAAAAAAAGTCAATATTCTGGTAACATAGTATAGTTTTTCATCCCGAAGCCTGAAGATAAATATCTGCAGGTGGAAAAACCAAAAGCAAGTGGCATTAGTAGAGTTCTTTCCTACTGTTTCACTGTCTTCAAAGCCAATCTGAAGCAAAGCTTTTCCAACTCCTGCAATGACAGAAGTGCTGACCCAAGACAGCCAACATCATGCACAGGGACTGTCCCAAGAGGATGCTTAAAAACTTCCCCAGCTCAAGACTTTAAAACACAAACTCCTTGGGATTTTGACTGCCATATCCTTTAACTTCTAAATACAGAATAGAGAATACTTTCAGAAGACAAATGGATCAGGATTTTAAAAAGGAATTTTAGAAACATTTTTACTCGAGTTCAAAAGTAATTTTACATAATTATCCCCAAATGTGGATGAAAGGTTAACTGTTGCATCCTCAGGAACTCCCTCCCAGCATTCCTTTGGGTCCTGTGTTTGAAAATGCTGTTCCTGGGCTTTGATTTTTTTTTTTTTGGTTGATGAATGAATAAAGCCAGAATAGCAGAGAAAAAATAAATAGAGATGCATCATGTTACCTTTCTGCATTAATTTAGCAATGCTCTATGGAGTTTGAAAGAAGTTAATCAAAGTTTTGATGGGAATACATGAAATGAGGTATAAAAACCTTACAGTTCTAATACTAAATACAAGCTTTGCCTGTGTTAAAGAGGAACATGGGAGACTGAAGTAGAAGTAATCAGAAAAGTTTTGTTACTTCTAATATTTTTAATTTTACAGCACAACTTGAATACTGAAATGAATGAATATTTTCTCTTCCAATTTTTACATTAATTAAAATGTTTTCTCTTCCAATTTTTACATTAATTACATTCTAATACTGCAGATAAAATTGTACTTTTCAGTTACATATTAACTTTAAACACAGTTCAATAATCTGTAATTGCAGTAGATTTACATAAATTGACTTCACAATGCATACACAAAATATTTTACTTCCAACTAATCTAGGTTTTGGAAGAAAATCAACACACGATGATTCCAAACAGAACATTATTAGGTTTTTTTCTGTAGACCCAATGAATTAATCAAGCCATTCCTTTTAAGAGATGTTCTGTTAGTAATTCTAGTAGTTTTCCATCTCAGTGAGGTTCTTGACAACTTTTTGGGTTGTATTTCATGCTGTTCCTGACAAACAAATAGCAGTGGAAATAAGCAATTCTAGGCAATGTAACCCCTTCAACATTTAAAGTGAGTGACCAGTTTGTTCCTACATTGGTATAGTTTATGGAGAAGTCCTCTGGACACACATATTGTTCAAAAGAAAAAATCCTATCAAGAATATAATAACTATGGATGGGGTTCATGGGTGGTGGTTTCCTGTCAAGTCACATGTCTTGGCATATCCAGCATAATAAGACATTCATGTATCGATTTCTTCAGACACCTTTAACAACAACAACAACAATGGAAAAATGCACCAAGGAATCCTTTACAGATGGGAAGGTATTTGAGTGAGTCCTGCAAAGTACAGAAAGCTTAACCTTGAAATTTTTTGTATAAAGACAAGAAGGATACAAACCAAAAATCATCTTACCTGGATGGCAGTGGTTAGTCCATATGTAATCTAGTGAGCAGATGAGTTAAAAATTGTGTTACAAACCATGTAATCATGGCTAACTTCTTCAGAGAGGCCAAGAGCAGAAGTACTTGTCCTTCTGCACAGCCTGTGGTTCCTACATGGCATGTGGGTGATGGAAACCTGCACAGCTGATCACTGATGGTGGTATGAAGACTTCTGTGCTCTCTGATCAGCATCAAATACACCTGATAAGTGTAAAATTTGAGCCTTCATCAGCATCCCCACAAGGCTCATGAGACTCCTGAAATATGTACAAAACCTTCCTGGCATGTACTGCAACAAGTTGTCATGGCTTGTTTTTTTTTCTTTGCAGGGACACATTGATAGTCACATGTACCAACAGTGCCACAAGTATATTTGCAGGCTTTGTCATCTTCTCAGTTATTGGCTTCATGGCAAATGAACTCAAAGTGAATATTGAAGCTGTGGCTGATCAAGGTAGGGTACAGTGCCATTTCCTTACTTAGGCAGGCACTTGGTGGCACCTTCAGCTCTGGCATTAATGAGGATATTGATATTGGAGGTGGAAATACTGGCTGCAAACTGCTGTGGATTGGTAAACCATTTGTAGGTGTTTCTGTACAGGAGAAGGTACACTGGGAGTCAAGACCTTATCTGAAGACTCTTTATCACTTGTTTGGTAAGAGAACAAAGGAAGCTGAGACTCATTTAAAATCGTTCTGTAAATGACTGATGGAGGGTCAGTTGGCAGTTTCTTGACAGCAAGTAGTAAAGGATGCTGAACATCCAGGCTAATGTCATATAAATTCAGTGTTCAGTGCCTCCTGTCTTCTTTTTGATTTGCCAGTCCACTAAGTGACCACAGAAAGTTTCATTCTTGTCCCCATTTTCTGGACAGATCAGACTATGATATTTGAAAAACTCCATGTGAGACCAGGTGTTTTCAGGAGTAATGTTCACATTAATATTTTCATTTTAGACTTTACCTCCATTCTTGAACAAACAAAACATAACCAATCCCCAAATCTAAACCACACTGCACTCACCAAAATTATTTGTAAGGAGTTGGAGTCAAAGAAGCTGTCCCTGAGTGGAGGTGCAGTGGAGATGGACAGAGAGATGGACAGAGCAGGGATGGAGAGACATGTCAAGGATGGTGGAGGAAACACTTGGTTCAGCTGGTGCTTCTCCCTGGAGACAGTGTAATATTTAACACAAGAGACCTAAACTCCTTTTCTGCTGAGTGCTTGGTGGTTTTTGAGTGAGTGACTGGTCCCAGACTGAAGCTCTCTGTTCCCAGCTGTTTCAACAGCTGTTCCAGAGGATGTGGAAAAAGCTGTCACAAGACAAGCTTATTGTAGGGCTGGGAGTGCATTTGTAAGAGCCCATTTAGGCCATTTAAAATTATTTCACAAGGATGAGGCTTTGCTGCTTTACATGACAGGGGAAGCATAATTTAGTCCCATAATAGAAGTTGACTGTGCAGTAGGAAGAGAGTGAAGATGAGGGATAATTGTGGACGGAGATAGTGCATTGAATTAGCCATAATTAAAAAGCAAACTCAGGAAGGGGAGAAAAGAACCAGCTCTTGTCCTTTCCTTGCCTATGTTTTTTGTTCTTAATTCTAAAGTTGTATTTCTTTTTGCAATGAAGGAGAAAAAAGCCAAAATGATGAAACATCATGTCCTTTCAAGTTTTCAAAACCTTGAATGAAAATGTTAATGGAAATAGGAAGGAGCTTTCTCCTTTTTTTTTTTTCCCTCCTAAAATATAAATCTTAAAAACACAGTATGTTTTTTCATTTCGATTTTTTTTTTTCAGGAAAAGCTCATCTATCTGCTGAACAAATAAAACACTTAGCATGGAGGGAAACACATGACAATCTATTTTCATTCTATTCTGTGATTAAGAGCATAGTGCAGCTGAAAAATATTAGTCATTTAAAATGAAAGTTCAAGGTCATTTGACTTTTTAAATTTCAACACATATAAAATATTTGGGCTTTTCCTGGCTTTATTAGATTTCTAGAAAGAGTTCATGCCCATCTAGGTCTTGGAAGATGGAGAGGATTGGAGCCAACCTCCCTGTGACTGTTGAACTGTGGTTGGATGCTACCAGCCATGTGTTACCTAGGACAGCTCAGAGAGGCTGAGATGGAGAGTTGTGCATTTTCACATTCTATAATTTAATTTTTCCTAAAATTGTGATTAATGGGAACTAATTATTCTGAGACTTAATTAAACTTCTACATGCAGGAAGCTAATGTAAACAGAGCCCTTATCTCTACTAGTCAAGAAGAAATCTTTAATCAAGAGATGAAAGAAATGTTTGTAAATACACAGTAGTTTTAAATGCAGCTTCCTATTTCAAAAAGTCATTTGTTTTGAAGGCAGCAGCACTGACTGACTCATGTACAGTGTTGGTTTGGGTTTTTTTTCCACTATGTTGTTAACTCCTGTATTTGCCTTTTGTCCAGAAGATACCCAAACACTTCACGAGTTGCCTGTGGAGATGATTTAACATGCTGCTAAAAGTGTGGTTTTCTCAGTGTGTGAGAAAGCAGCAGTTCTCTCTCAAACAGAAGCAATGTGGGGAGCTGGAGGAAATGGGGACAATGATCTAGATGAAAAATGCCCAGGATGGAGTGGGTGGGGAGCCCATTCTCTTGGCATGGGCCTTGGCATCAGCACAACTTGGCTCTCCTTTGTATCTCTCTTGGCAGGAAAGATCTTTCACAGTATTTAAAGTGGGCATTCCTTCAGCTGGGATAAGAGGAGAAAAAGTGCCACCTGCTGTAATTCTCCCACCACACTCCTGCAGCCTTTGTTCCCAGACAATCTAAACACATTTGTAAAAATACTTTTTCTTTGCTGTCAATAGAAATTAAAGCAAATCATAGTCAAACCAACAAAGAAAGGAAAATTCCTGGTGAAAGCTTTAAAAGATCCTCTCTCCTCAGTTTTTGTGCTCTGCATTATTTCAGGTTTTCTTGTGGATATTTTTTAGATCCATGGTAGTTATTACCTTGTGTCTGGTATCAAGTCTGGGCATCTTTTGCATTCTTTCCTTTTCATTTGACTGTGCACTGATTAGTTAAATAAGAGTATTTTTGCTTTTTCTTTCATCCTTGTAGCACTGAGGTGTGGATGATTGTCATGTTGATGTAGGGCTTGATTGCTAATTGGCAGGGACAGTGGCAAGAATTTGATCACAGAGCAGGACAGAGACATAGGTGCAGTATGTGAATATTTTTTTTTTATTATTTGGATCAGTATGTTATGCATTTTGCTTGAAAAGTAGGAGTCAATGAGTGATTTGAAACTTACAGTGAAAATAGAAATTAATCAGGTGAGACTAAATTCTATAACGCTTAAATCTTTCTGTTCATATGAGAGACTGAATCTGATAACCTTTATTTTT
>NW_008649720.1:0-2175 GCF_000695815.1 Acanthisitta chloris
CGTGCTCACAGCGCTGCCTTGCAGTGATCTCAGGCCGGACGGGCGTGGGGCTCCCCCGCAATGCTCACCCGCTTTTTGCCGGAGGGACCCCCGGCCCCTCTGCCCGGCCGCCCCCCGAGCCCGCGGCGTGCTCCTCGGGCTCCTTCCCCTTCCCCTGCGTGCTGGGGAATTTCTGCTGGGAGCCTGGCTTAGATAGCGTGCGGCTGTTTGAGCCTGGGGGGAGTAGTAAGAAATGGCACTTGGCAGTGCTTTCCTCACTGAATTTGCTGAAAATATTATGTCTGTGAAAAGAAATGCTCAACGCTTGCTCTGCGTTTAGAGCCCACCGTTTTGGGTTGGTTTTTTTTCCCCATGCCTTGCTGCCCTGTTCGTTTAACTAACCTGTTCGTTTAACTAACCTGCTTTCTCTTGCTGCCTTCAGACCATACCACTGGATGATAAACCAGATCGAGTGTCTTGGACTGAAATGGGACAGGGTACCAATGAAGGAAAGCAAGAAGAGAGCTGGGAGCAGCTTGGTTTTCTCCAAGCCTGTGGTGGCTGCTGAGCAAAGAGCCCTGAGCTTTGCCTGAGACGCATTAAAGAAAAACCAAAGACTTTTTCATACAGGACTTCTAGCAAAGCGTCCACGTGTTTTGAGTGGCACAGCTTTGTGAACTATTGTCTTCTATTTATGAGATGCAAGGAAGATTCAACACTGACTGGTGGTGTTAAACACAGTTTAAATTATTTGTAGTATCTATATTTGTATTTATTTTGTTGAATGTCTTTCAGCAGTTATTGGTCTTAATATTGCTTTTGCATTAATGTGTCCATTCCAAATAAATTACTTGAAATGTTCACTTTTTATTACCGTACTCTGGGCTGCAGTAACTTTTGTTGAGGCATGTTTCTGGATCAGGCAGTGGTGAAGTGGCTTAAAGAGAATGGGTAAAGCTTGGCTTTTTGGTGCCCTGGACCAGGCAGTGGGAGGTGGAAAAAGCCCAGATAACCCATTTGTGTTTGACTGTGTCTCCTGACCAGGGAGGGAAAGTGTGTTGAGGTTCAGCTCGGGACAGTGGTAGAGCTAGAAAAGGCTACCACAACTTGGATAAGTGCTCCTTTACTCGGGACAGTGGTGGAGCTAGAAAAGCCTACCACAACTTGGATAAGTGCTCCTTTTGAAGTGCTTTCCCATATAATCGAGTAATGGCAGCTACAGAAGGCACAAGAGCTCCCTGCAACAGTAGAATGCTGCTCTTTGCGAACACCCCGCGTCCTCCCCCCAGCCACCATAGCTTAGTGCTGTGCTAAGGCAGAAAACTGGATTCTTGATTTCGGAATAACAGCGCCAACGCTCCGTGGGATTCCTCAGCTTTGCAGCAAAGCAAGCTGAACTCGCTCTCCTCTCTTCCTTCACCTCTGCACTCTATAGATAGAGTTACATATCTCCAGATTAACGCTGAAGAATGGAGACAGTCTTTTTTTCCAATAGCACTTGGACCAAGAAACTTGGAGAAAAAAGCAGCTAATTTTTTTCGATAGAAGTACTGAAGTTTTAGTTTGTGAGCCTCAGTTGTCACTAACTAACATGGGCTTCCTCAAGAGCAATGCTGCAGCACATGACTGAACTCTGGCAGTCAGGCCTGTGAGCATAGCAGGCAAAGTACTCGCTCCAAATTGGGTAATTTCAAGCAGGTAATTTCCCCTTCCCAATATCAGTGCAATTCGTGCAGGAGACTTTGTACTAGTGGAAGTTGCTAAGCATGTGATTACATCAGCCTGTAGTAAGAGCAAAAGAGACTCAGTACAGGGGAGGGGGGGAAACCTGGAAGGAGGGTTGGCCCAGTTTCTGGAAGCAGCAGAGAGACTCTGGCCTTGCAGTGGTATGTCGGGGCTTTGCACCCTCCTCGCACATTGCTGGCAGCTCTGCTGCCACCCGCCAGGCTCCTGCAGCGCAGCATTGCACATGACTGAGCCATGGATGTAGCAAACCTCTGGCCACAGCATTTGAAAGCCTTTGGCCTCAGTTCCCCCTGAAGCATGAGAATGCTGGAGGTGGTTTAATGCAGCAATATGATACTCAAAGGCAGGTGTGTTTCACCCCCATTTTCCTTGGTATCATTTCAGGGGGGGTGAAATAGAAGGCCAAACAAAGGCACTGTCTCCTAATCCTCTCAGTTTTATCGAATCCAA
>NW_008649720.1:2243-2574 GCF_000695815.1 Acanthisitta chloris
GCCTACAATGACAGCCGCTGCTGTGGGTGGAAGGAGAGGGGGGAACACCATAGCTCCTGTGGTCCCATGGCCCCCAGTTGCTCCAGCATGGCTCCAAGGCCTTTGCAAACTGATCTGTCCCTTACTCTAGATGCAAATATTCACAAAACGCAAGGACTGTTCAAACTGATTTATTCTAGGGTTACAGAATCAAAAATAAAACACCAGAACATCTTTATTTCTATGGAGAAAGTAAGGGGGCTACTTCCTTGCAACTGAATTATTGGCTTTTCACCTCTCTCAGTGGGATTTTATTCTTTAAGAGGTAAATAAACAAACCTATATTGACCAT
>NW_008649721.1:0-29006 GCF_000695815.1 Acanthisitta chloris
TATATATGCATACATGTATATGTACCCAGGAGATAACATTTCTCTGTTCCATGATCTCAGTTTGAGCTGTTGGTGTATTTCCACCTGTATGTAAGCAATGGCACAGAATATAGCAAAAGAATACCCACAGGAGCCAAAAATTACAGAATCTCACTCTAAGAAAGCTTTTGATCTCCAGCCTAATTAGGCCAAAATGATTCTGTAGTAGGAATGAAGTCCCAGCCTAGCAAAGAATGCAAATACATTATTAGTTTTAACCATATGGAAATCTCATCAGTTTCTATGGTATATACATTTTAAATTTCCTCTCACACTTAGATCCTTTCTGGACTACAGTTTATTCAATTGTGAGACTCGTTATCCTTAATTAAAGACAAATTCATATGCTCTGATTAACAGCTACTTTGACATCTGTACATCTAAACTGTGCTTAGATCTATGCTGGCATGTAAACATTCTCATGAGAAAAATCTGTTCCACCGTAATCCAACAGAGTCATGTCCTAATTCCCTGGTCAGTCCACTAAGCCATTGGAAACTCCCAGGTAAGTCATATTGTCAAAGATTGGCATCAACTTGTCAGAAAGCCAACCTTAGAATATTTGCTTAATAAGGAAAGGGAGATGCAAAACTTCTTAAAACATTTTTAGAGGTACTGAAAAAAAGATGTACTATTGTAAAAAACCTGAAACTTTATGATAGCTGAATGGTACACAGAGAGCACCCAGGGTAAAGTACATTACTAGTAAGGGTGGCATAGGATGGTAATGAAGTTTGAACTGGGTCATATTTTTCTTTTAATTAACAGACAGTGAAATAGAAGTAATTCAAAACTAATTTTACGCAAATATATTTATCGTCTTCTTAAAAAATGTTCCCAAGTGTGCTGATTTTTGGCTGATAGAGAGTTCATTTTCTTCACAGTAGCTAGGATGATTCTATGTTTTGGTATTGTGCAGGAAACACTGCTGATAGTTCAGGAATGTTTTAGCTGTCACTGAACAGTACTTGCACAGAGATAAGGCCTTTACTTCACCCCACCCCACCAGTGAAGAGGCTGTGGGTACACAAGGAGTTGGGAGGGGACATAGCTGGGACAGCTGACCCTAACTGACCAAAGGGATATTCTATACCATTAGCTGTGATGGAGCTCTGCTTTCCTGGGGATGGTTGAACACCTGCCTGGCTATGGGAAGTAGTTAATGAATTTTTTGGTTTGCTTTACTTGTGTGCACAACTTTTGCTTTACATATTAAACCGTATTTATCTCAACCCATGAGTTTTCCCCCTTTTACTCTCCTGATTCTTTCCCACATCCCACCTGGGGGGAAGTGGATTCTATTAGCTGTGATGGAGCTCTGCTTTCCTGGGGATGGTTGAACACCTGCCTGGCTATGGGAAGTAGTTAATGAATTTTTTGGTTTGCTTTACTTGTGTGCACAACTTTTGCTTTACATATTAAACCGTATTTATCTCAACCCATGAGTTTTCCCCCTTTTACTCTCCTGATTCTTTCCCACATCCCACCTGGGGGGAAGTGGGTAGCTGTGATGGAGCTCTGCTTTCCTGGGGATGGTTGAACACCTGCCTGGCTATGGGAAGTAGTTAATGAATTTTTTGGTTTGCTTTACTTGTGTGCACAACTTTTGCTTTACATATTAAACCGTATTTATCTCAACCCATGAGTTTTCCCCCTTTTACTCTCCTGATTCTTTCCCACATCCCACCTGGGGGGAAGTGGGTGAGTGGTTGTGTGGGGCTTGGTTTTGTGCTGGGGTTAAACCATTTAGGAGAAAAATGGTCATTGAAATTCATAAGACCCTGCAAGCGTCCCAACAAGACTCCTTCTGTCCTTAAATTCAAGCTGTAGTTGTGAGCCACTAAGTTATTTTTGTTGCTGTTGTATTGCTTTTACATATGGCAACAAGTTACCTATATAATGGGATTTTGGAATTCAGATCTGAGGGGTACATTGATAGGAAATTCTCCCTTTTCACACACACTGTTATCTAAATTCTCTGAGAATTAAGTCCTGGGTTTCCAAATAATAATTTTGTGATAACTGAATGACAGAAGATAAGTGAGAGCACAAGGAGTACATGAAGAATGCTGCAAAAAATGTTATAAAATAGTTTTCTCTCAATGCAGAATGCAGTTGAAAGCTTACAACAAGGATATACACAAAACTGATTGGATAGCTGAACAATGAAATGTACTTTTGAAATATAATGAAGCAAAGAAGTCACAAAAACAAAAAAAATAGGACACATTTATATATAATATATAAACATATCTAACGCTTAGTAGGCTAAAAAATAAAGTTGCAAATTCTTCTCTAACTATCAGCAAAAGATTCCTTAAGAATCCTCTAAAGTATCTTTACTCAATTGTGGTCAGAAAATATGCGAGTAAATGGACCATGTTGCCTGTTCTAAGTGCTTCAGTGAAATTATAGTTTGTTATTTGGGATTTCTGGTTTTGGAAATTAGCTGGCACAGCATATTTCTTCTGCAGCTTTCTTCTCTTTCAAAACTCTATGTAGAAAGGCCATCAACTATGCTTACTAAATTTAAAATAATGACAGTCACCTTACATTAGGTGTTACAGAAAACACTGTAATAAAAAAAAATTAAAATGTGGCATCCTATATGAGACTATTTCAGTACGTTTTTGCTTAAACATCAATCCTATATGCACATGGATAACTTTTCTGACCTCAATGAAATATGTTTCCCGACTGGTACCTTTCAGCAAACAACAGACACAACTATGCATTGACACACGTGTTTCACTCTAAAACCTACTAGAATATCTGGAAATGCACCTAACATACCATAAGGATTCAGATCTGTCCCTACATTTCAATTTCCTCCTAATTAAAGTGAAGGAATTTTTTTGTATTAATTCTGCAATATCTCTGAAAATATCTGCTAGTAAGAAATAGTCTTATGCATTAACTAATCCAAAGTGTTAGCAGCTTTAGACCTTAATTGGAAAGACAGTGCAAGTTTTTTTAAAAAGACTGGTTTAATTAGACAGGTAATGAGTATTCAGATAGAGTAGGAGATTCTTCTACAGTCCTTGTCTAAGCTGTGGATACAAATTAATGTTTCATAAAGCTGTAGGAGGCCAGGAAATTAGTCACTGGATCACTAGCTCAACTACCTGTTCTGAAAATCTCTGACTACCTGCTCTTCCTTGTCTCATTGGCATTGGCAGCACCCAAGACAGAATTTGTCCTTAGAAATTCTCTAAGGTTGAAAGGAGTTATTCATAGAAGAACCCCTGAGCTATGTTCAACTGTGAACAAATGTGAGTGGGGAAAGGCTCATCCTTGCAATTATGCATGGCTTTTCTTGTACTTCAGCCTATAATGCCCAACATTGATTTAATCTGTATAGAATAGCTGGTGTTTTAGAACTTGCGTCTAGAAATGCCTGGAGCATTCTGTCTGAGCTCATGAAGAGGAACATACCATGAATAAAAGAATTTCTCATTCCAGAAACATTCCAGTAACTTTGAGACACATGATTTCATTCATGATGGTCAGTTCATGAAAACGTGCATTTCTCATTCCAAAAACATTCCAGTAACTTTGAGACTCATGATTTCGTTCATGATGGTCAGTTCATGAAAACGTGTGGACGCATATTAATGTGCGCACACAAAACTTTATTTTTCATGTGCATATTAGTGTGCGCACACAAAACTTTATTTTTCATCTTGATTAACTCTTGCTATGCACTTTACTGTATGTTATGTTAAGGAGCTGAGGAAAGAAGGAGAGAGAGGGTGAGTCTCCTGCAAGTGGTAGGTGCTGCTATAACACTGTCAGGGTTTGCAGGTGTAAGTCCATGACAGCAACAACATAAGAAAAACAGCATAAGAACAGTAAAGAAGAAGTACAGCCAAAGCAGAAAACATTGCCTCAGTGGCTTAAGTGAGAGGGTTACAGTGATGTAAATAGCAAGTGCTTAGCCATCCTAAGGCTGAGGAACTGAGACACAAAGAGCACTGTGAAACAACTTCCATGTATAAAGTCATAAGTGCTTTGCTCCACTGTTATTGAAACCTCCCAGCAATCACTTTATCAGGGATAGCAAGAAATTCGAATTTTTCAAACTTACTGGCTCCATTTCAGACAAACCACATGGACCCCAGAGATTTACAGAAGGTCTGTAGCTTTTCCACGTACATCAAAAGTCTCATGGAATGTCAACAAATGGCCCGTGAGCCGACAAAGAACATGTGTTTCTCTCTACTGAGGGAGCTCGCTTTCTCAGTGAAATTCCAGATAATCAATTCTTGTATATCCCAGAGGAGAGAAAAGCTCTTATTGCTAGAATCACAACAAATTAACCATGGAACAAATGTACTATATTACAAAGGAATGTTCTTGCACTTGCTGACCAGTGCTGGAAACAAAGAGCAGTCAGTGTGACTTAGTGATATCAAATAGGGGATAGTACATCTGCTAAAAACTTCTTAAGAGTCTCCTTTTGCTCATACTATGTGCAAGACCTCAAGATTCACTTGCATTGCCAAGAACAGCACCTCCTTCTATGTCCCAGTACACTAAACCTAATCAACACTAAACACAGGCAGCTTTCTTTCTGCTTTCCAACACATTTGAACATCATGAGAAGAAACTCAGGTGTGATGATCTATTGTAGATCAATGTTCTGTCTTGTTTCTTCTCCCCTACACACCCATTTGCTCTTGTGCAGACAGATCTTCATGTGTGTACTCTTCAGGAGTGTTGCAATGCAAGATAACCATTTATCTTGGGCACTGCTGAAATGATAAAGGATTTTTTCCCCTGCTGTACTTTATATAAAAGAAGCCACCGAAATGGAGTCTATCATAACTTTATGCTTATTTCCACATTTAAATGCTGAGGAGTCAAATATTCAAAGAATAGCCTGAGAAGCAATTTGGGTGGAATTAAGCCATTAAACACGTGTGCTTTCCAGTGGTTAAAATACAACTCTAGGCTTGAAAGTGAAGAATTCTGGTTTATCCCCATGTCCATTGTCCTTGATTTCTTGAACTCTTTATACAAAAACAAGGTGTCAATGCCTTGCCACATATCTATTCTTCCCTCTTTAGTGCAAATGCCAGTTGTGAAGATATATATTTTTTCTCCAGAAATTTATGACTTAATTTTTTTTTCTGAAACAAGAAGCATGAGCTTGTTTAGACACACGTCTTCATGTACATGCAAAGCATGAGATGTTCTTATTATAATAAAGAGCTTAATTTCGTATGCTGGAAATACCTTTTTGTCCTTATATTAGTACAGAAAACAGTCTTTCTTCATTTGCAGAATAGTAATAATGATATTTTTTTTCTCTAGTACTAGGTAGTATAATTTACATTGTAAAAGTTGTGGTTTTTCCTGATTGTGAAAAATTGTCAAGTATTCTAACACTTTTTTTCTTTGACATTGGTGATTTGTAAAAGTGTTTTCCTGATTGTGAAAAATTGTCAAATATTCTTACACTTTTTTTCTTTGACATTGGTGATTTTCTTTTAGAGGACAAAGTACATACATGACTGCCTGTTTAATAGGTGTTGACATGTCTGTGAGTGTGTTTATGACACACTGAAGGCTGAACATGCCATCTCATGTGCAAGTACTCTGAAAATTTTGAATACAGCTCTGTTTTCCTGATTGTGAAAAATTGTCAAATATTCTTACACTTTTTTTCTTTGACATTGGTGATTTTCTTTTAGAGGACAAAGTACATACATGACTGCCTGTTTAATAGGTGTTGACATGTCTGTGAGTGTGTTTATGACACACTGAAGGCTGAACATGCCATCTCATGTGCAAGTACTCTGAAAATTTTGAATACAGCTCTCATTACAATGTTGCAACCTTGGTGTCAAAGGCTATCAGTATGTTTGTTTATATATAAACATTGCTGTATACATGCAAATAACATTGGTGCTGTTTCTATAGAAGCTCATTCATATATACAATTCGATGAAACTTTCATTTTCATGACTCAACATTGTGATAAGAAATAATAATAAAAGAATTAGCAAAAATATTAATGCAAATAATAATAAAAGTCAGGTAAGCTGGTGCACAGAAGGCTAGAGACCCCCTCTGTCCCCATAAAAGCAAAGGTTACATATCCTCCTGTAATCTAATGATCAGACAGGAGTCCTGAAATGTCATGTCCTGCATTCTAGTAAGGAGCAGAAGCAAAAGGCAAGGCTCCTTTTTCAGAAGGCAGCATTCATAACACATCTTTGACCCAATGTGACAGGGTCACAAGAGATACATAGCACTACTGAGACTGTCTCAGGTAGTCTGTGAACAGTTTATCTGAAATTGATTGTCATCAAAGTCTGTACCCTCATTCATCATCTACTCATCAGGGGCTAGTCTGGGAGTCTCAGTGAAAGAAATAATCAACAAGAATGATTGACCCAGTTGTCCACCAACTGCCAGTACTAGGCTAAATGCTCTGTGGGTATGCTCTACGCATCATGCAACTGAATCTACATGGAGTAAAGGGGTCACACTGATCACACAAAGAGCTCTAATAGGAAACTCGAGTTGTCTAGGAATCTTGGAAGTGATCTTTCACTGGCAGGAAGACAGAGGTTTGGAATGTCACAAGAGGAATAGGCAAAAGAGGCTGAGGATGCTTTACTAATAATGAATTACCAGAAAGTGAGAAGCACTATACTTTATTAATGGGTCCTGACATATTGTGGGAAAGCATCAGAGATGGAAGGTGGCTGAATGGAGTCTCGTACAAGTCACAGAATCTGCTGGAGGGGAAAGTGAATTCAGGCGTTTTGCGGGGTTGAAAGCTATACAACTGGTTTTAGGCACTGCTGAACAAGAAATATGACTAATACCTTACCTCTTAACTGGCTGATGAATGGTGGTTGCAGTGATGAAAACCGAGTAACTGGCAGTGCAGATGTAAACTCATCCATGCTGCTGCATTGTGGCAAGATATTCCTTCCTGAGTGGGAAACCTGGTCGTGAAGGTATGTCACATAAATGCTCATTTACCCATGAGCTGGACCACTGAAGAAAATCAAAACAATCAACAGGCGGATCTGGATGCTAAGTCTGCAGTGGCTCAGATGGATCTGGATTGGCAACATAAGGATGAATTATTTCTATGTTGCTTGGCCCGTGACACCTCAGCCCATCAAAGAAGCAATGCAACATATATATGGGCTCATGATCTAGGAGTTGACTAAACATGGGCACTACCACACAGGCTATTCATGAATGTGAAACATGTGCTGCAATTAGCAAGCCAAGCAGTTTGGTATGGAGGACAATGACCAAAATATAAATATGAGGCCTGGCAGACTGACTGCATCACTCTCCCAGAAACCTGCCAAGGCAAGCACCATGCGTTTGCAATGGTGAAAGCAGCCACTGGGTGTCTGGAAGCATAACCTGTGTCCTATGCCACCATTCAGAACACTATCCTGGGCCTTGAAAATAAGTCTTATAGTGACATAGCACCCCAGAAAGAACTGAATCAAACAACGGGACTCATTTCCAGAGCAATTTCATAGACACTTGAGCCAAAGAACATGACATTGAGTGGATTTATCACAACCCCTATCATGCACCAGCCTCTGGGAAAACCATATGTTACACTGGACTGTTAAAGACTGCACTGAGAGCAGTGGGTGGCAGGATCTTCACACATTGGAATACGCATTTAGTAAAAAACACTGGTTAGTTAGCACTAGAGGATCTGGCCCTGCGTGATCAACACTATTATGTACTGTAGAAAGGGATAAAGCAGGGCACACAAAAGAATATGTTGGGGTAAACAGTTTGGTCTATTCCAGCCTCAGGCAAAGGCAAATCCTTTTGTGTAATTGCTTTTGCTCAAGGACTCTTGGTGGGTAAATGCACTTGGTGGGTAAAGCAGGAGGATAGGGAAGTAGGATGTGTACCTCAAGGGGATTTGATTTTGGGTGAGAATAGTCAATGAATTAGGTTGCATGATGCTAATTACTACATAACACTGTATATTATCACTTCTATGTGGTTAGATGCTCATCTGCACATTGTGTGCATCATGGAGCCTGTCTCTGCCACTCTGGATTGGAGGATCTGAACTGTCTCTCTTTCAATTGCCAGATCAAGGGTATTACTGTAAAAATCATCCAGATTAATGAAGAATTAACTTTCCTGAAACTGGATAAGTGCATTGGTGATGAAATCACAGCTGGCTTCAGCATGCAAGAATTCAACACCACATACCATCTTTCCTGCTCTGAGAGACTGTTATGACAGATAGAGCCCAAAGTCTTGGCCAAAATAAACCCAATGGACATTATATCAGAGTGGCCCTTAGACTAAGATAATGATACCTATGTATATATATCAAAAGACAGGAAAGGTCACAGTGTATTGGAAAGTGTGGGACCTGGGCATGGTATAAATGGTGTAGAAGAACAGGTGGATACTGTCTTGGTTTTGGCTGGGATAGAGATAATTTTCTTCATAGTAGCTGGTATAGAGCTGTGTTTTAGATTTAGTGGGAAAATAATGTTAACACACTGTTTTATTTGCTGCTAAGTAGTGTTTACCCTAAGTCAAGGGTAATGTCAAGTCTCATTCTGTGCCATCAAGGAAGTTCACAAGAAGCTGTGAGGTAGCACAGCAGGGACAGCTGACTGAACTGGCTAAAGGGATGTTCCATACCATAGAATGCCATGTCCAGTATATAAACTGAGGGAGTTGACTGGGAGGGACTGAGCACTGCAGGGGAATGGGAATAGAATACTTGTTGCTAAGTATTTTTTATCACTGGGAGTTTTTTTCAGGTCTGTTTTTAGTTTCATTTGAGATATTCTCTATGTCAAGAATTTCCAGGAGTATAGAATATGATTATGTCAAAAGAGACCATATGTTATGTGGTAAAAATCTTTAGTACTGGAGATACTACTGTCATATTAAGCACTCCCTTAAAAATCTTTGCATCCTGGTTTTCTCTCTCTGCCCCAGATACCTCACCCCACCAAATCAAATAATCAAGAATATCTTTTGTCCTTGACAGGTTTTAAAACCAAACCAAACCAAACAGAAAGGTCCTTTTTCATATATTAAGTATGAAAATATAGAGAAACTTTAAAAAGTAGAAAACATGTACATTCATGCTGTTTTTACACAGAAAGACAGTATTCCCTCATGAATTGCTTTCTTATTGGAGGACTCTTGTTATCCTTACAGTCTGACAACTAATGTCATTGTGTGCCAAGTTAATCTATCTTTATAAAATGCCAAACAATCAGCAATAGGAAAAAATATCATGCAGCAAATGGCAAAACTAAAAATCAGACAGCTACTGATGATTAATTTTCCCCTAGATTTTCCCAAAGGTGGTCTGTGAGAAAAGAGGAATAAGATTCAAGGTCTCTCTATCATTCTTATAAAGACTGAAAAAGTTAATAAATGAGTAAATAGAAATCAATAAATTTAATTATTTCTTGTATTGGTTTGTAAAATGCACGATACTTTTCACTACTTAATTATCATTGATCTGTTGGGGAATAGGGAAAGGGAAAGAAGTAATCAACCAAGAAGATTCTAGGCACAGTTCCTTTTTTTTTTTTTTTAGTTTGGCATTGCAGTTTCTGTCTGTCAAAGGATCAGGCTTAGGGATTATACATTAACAATCTGAATCTTGAAAATCTTAAATAAATATTATACAGGAGAGTATTTTATGCTCAAATAGGGTTTGTTTTCTTTTGAAGCATGCCTGGAATCATTAGCAGCCTGTAGCATTAATCTCATAGATCACATCTGAGACTTTAATGTTGGTCTCAGAGAAATTGCTTTCTGAATGCTATTTGGAACAAACTTCAACTCCTAATTGTCTAGGAGGAGCTCTCAATCCAAGTACCCATACATTCACAGGTCCCAAATGATGAATATGCTAATGAACAACAGAGAGAGAAAGACTCTTGAAGTGAACATAACTTGTCCTTATACAGATTTCATGCCAGCACCACAAGCCTGTGCAGGGGTAGAATAATGCTGACATTCAGAATTAGGTTGTCTGTTGTTTCTTTAAAAAAAAAAAAGGCTACCTTTTACTATTTTAGCAATTTTTGGACTCCTCACAAAGCAGGATCCCTTGCCCCTGAATTTACCCATAACACTTTATAAATAGTCAGTGACACATTTTGAGAGGGGAAAGTTATAAATTTATTTTGCTACTAAAGGCCAAGAATTAAACCTTTCTTTAAATTTCTGGAAAAGCATTTCAGAAATTCTAATACTGCCTGGTAATGCTGACCTACTGCATGTTTTGGGATGCCTGATCTGTTAGCACATGCTCTGTACATGTAAAGAGGGACAAGGATCCTAAGTCCTCATAAGAATTGGACATTTGTGTTTCCAGCACTAATAAAGGTAATGCTAAGCCAGCTCTGATGATATTTGTTGGTGATATTTGTTGAGCTGTGCTGTGATGAGAGGTGCACTGTCATTCTGATATGAACAAAGACACAGATGAAGATAAACTGTTGCAAATTCTTATATGACAAAGAAAAATATATTTCCTTGAGTTCACAAGCTCCACATGGTGGAGTTTGTCATGCAATATGGCTAAACCATCAGGGACTGGACTACCTAAACACTCAGGTCCTCTCTAGAAAAATGTCCCCACGGAACTAAAGCAGGTTTCTATACAAATTCTGATGTATTACCAAATTGATGTCTCAGATCAGCTTAGCAACTCTCTTAGCTCAAAGCCCTTTTGAAGACCTCAGCCTACATGCCACTTTGTGGATCTTCCCTAAGACAGGAAGGATAGTTCAGTAAGTGAAAGAAAATTAAGTACTTGACCTGAGTTCTCCAAATAGCTGTAGACACATGGTTTACTTACAGCAACTCATTTGAACTCTCCTACATGGGGGAATGTTCACACTCTTCCTACATAAATGAGAGGACTTAACAATTTCAAACTATAAGGACTGAAATGAAGGAGCTGTACTTGAAGTATATTTAGATATTGAAGAAATCATGAATCAAAAAATAACACTAAGTCCTAGAGGGAGTCACACTAGCAAAAAACTTCAGAGGAAAACTTCAGATCTATGTGTAGCCTTATTTTCGTGCTACACAGAAGTTGAAGAAGAGAAACAGTATTCAGTGGGAGTGAAATCTTCACCTTAATTAAAAGTCTTTCTGTAGTGTGCCAAAACATGCTTGATCTTGATAACAGGAGTAAAAAGGTTCTTGAAATATAAAATGTAGTTATATCTTGAACCATGAATGATCATTTCACTCAAAACTGTTCAGAAAAAAATCTGAATAATTCTGCTGTATTTATTCATTTTTTTAGTAAAAAAGTGGATTTGAAACTATTACCAAATATATATATCTTACTAAGGAAATAGCATCGGTTGATGAGGAGCTCAAATAATGTTAAAAATGCAGGAGATTGTGTAACAGAAATTGAGTTAAGTTTGTAATTTTAGCAAACTATTTAAAGTCTTATCAAGTAATCATGTCTTCTTAATTCATTCCATAAATTCCTGTCACAAAATGGTGTTTTTTCCCAAATGATCTTGTCAGTACAGAGTAAAATTTACTAACAGTACTAAAATGATGAATGTTTTGAATACTGATCATTGCTTAACACTGAACTGCTTCCTGTAATGATTATAATTTAATAAGAGTCACGAAATCTTGTTAAAGGTCTCAGTGGTCTGCAAAGGCAAAAGACTTAGAAGGTCACTAGAAATATTTTAATTATACATGGTCATCTTCATTCCAGTTAGACTT
Organism: Acanthisitta chloris; assembly: GCF_000695815.1. Classification (NCBI taxonomy): domain Eukaryota; kingdom Metazoa; phylum Chordata; class Aves; order Passeriformes; family Acanthisittidae; genus Acanthisitta; species Acanthisitta chloris. The sequence continues at coordinate 11,794 of NW_008649721.1, forward strand.
GAAGATAATATCTTCAGAAGCTGAATAGAGCCTTAGGATCATATTGAGTTTAATATCAAAAACTCTTTGTTTTAAAAGCCCTGTTCTAAATTTAACTTTCATACTAATCAAACAATACAACTTGATGCAACTTTTCAGTTTTTCCTTTTGAATTATATTCAATAATCATCATACGATGAAAACAGTAATTCAAAATCCTTGCACTTTTGCACAGTAGAGGTATTATAAATTCAGAGATTCACAGACTGGAAGAGAATGGAAGGTAGCTCTGAAGGTCATCTTTTCTAACCCTCCTGCTCATGCAGGCACCTAGAACAGGCTTCCCAGGAGCACATCTGGGTGACTTTCTAATGTCTGCAAGGAGAAAGATGTAATGACCTCTCCGGGGAGCACCGTTCCAGTGTTTCACCACCTTCACAGTTAAAAATTTTAACTGTTTTCTGTTGTTCAGGTGGAACACCCTGTGTTTCAGTTTGTGCCCATTGACTTTGTTCCTGTCCCTGGGCAGAACTGAAAAGAACCTGGCTCCTGCTTCTTTGCAGCATTCTTTCAGGCATTTATATACATTGACAAGATCTTCCTGAGCCTTTTCTTCTCCAGGGAGAAGTCTCAGCTCTCAGCTTTTCTTTATATGGTCCAGGTACTTAATCAATCATCTTTATGGCCCTTTACTGAACTCTTTCAAATATGCCTTATATGCTCCAGGTACTTAATCAATCATCTTTATCGCCCTTTACTGAACTCTTTCAAATATGCCCATGTCTCTCCTGTGCTGGGGAGCCTGGATCTGGTCCCAGTGCTGCAGGTGTGGCCTCTGCAGCACTGAGCAGGGAAAACTATCGCCTCCCTCAGCCTGTTAGCAACTCTTCTCCTGATGCTGCCCAGGATACCTTTAGACTTCTCTGACACAGGGGCACATAGATGGCTCCTTTTCAGCTTGGTGCCCATCAGGACCCCTTGATCCTTTTCTGCTTTTCAGCCAGTCCGCATTTAAGGTGATAGGAAAATGTTTACCACTTATATGTTATCTTTGAGCATCTGCCTAAAACCTTGTTAAAAATTATTTACAGATTAAAATATAAAGCTATTAAGAAAATTATTTTGAGATGTTGTCTAAATTGAATAAAGAGTGAAATTGTGCTCATTTGACCATATGAAGAAATATTTTAAAGCAGAGATAAAATCTGCAACTAAGATTACTGGAAGTGGGATCTCTTCTACTGCATTTCATGGCTATGCATGTGAGAAAAGTTTTAAACTAATATTGTGCTTACCTTTTCAGCTTCAAAATCTTTATTTTGGCCTGATGTTATTCTTTTACTCTTTGCTTTATAGCAGCAACATTCTTTTGGTTTCAGTAGTGGTCTTCTGAAAATTTAGCATTTCCTTTTAATGAATTACAAAACAAATTGACCTGGAAGCAAACAACTCTCTAATATATTACTCCACTCCATAATAATTTCTCATCCATTTAGTGACATCCTTCTGCTTGAAAATAAGCAATGTTTTTTCAATTTCTCATCCAATTAGTGACATCTTTCTGCTTGAAAATAAGCAATGTTTTTTATTTCTTTCTTGGTTTTCTGTGTGCAGATTTACTAATTGCCACTGTTTCTCCCAAACTTTTGTTTCATCTGACTTGTATTTGAATAAGGTAAAGGTTTTCCATTCAAAGTATTTTTCTTACAAGTATTGTTCTTCATACAGAGAAAAGAACCTCACCTTGAGTACTGTGTTCAGTTTTGGGCCCCTCACTTAAAAAAGGATATGGAGGTGCTGGAGCGTGTCCAGCAAAGGCCAGCAAGGCTCATAAAGGATCTAGAACACATGTCATATGAGGAATGGTTGAAGGAGGTCAGTTTGTTTACTCTGGAGAAGAGGCAGCTCAGGGGTCATCTCATTGCACTCTACAACTACCTGAGAGGGGATTTCAGAGAGGTGAGGAGTGTCTCTTCTACTATGTCTTCAGTGAGAGGACTAGAGGGAGGACAGGCAAGATTCAGATTAGTTATTAGACAAAACATTTTCCCTGTTAGGGTGGTCAAGCATTGGAATAGGTTGCCCAGGAGGGTGACAGAATCACCATACCTAGGAGTGTTTAAGAGGTGTCTGGACCTGGCAGTGGAAGATAGGGTTTAGAGGTTACAGTAGGGTGCCAGGTTAATGGCTGAACTTGATGATCTCAAAGGTGTTTTCCAATCTTGATGATTTTAGGATTCTAAGACCAAGGGGAAGACTTCTTTTTCTCTGACCTTCTTTAAACTCCCAAGGTCTGGGATACCCTCTGGTTAAAACCCTTATGGTACTGTGTGAGAAAAAATTCTCCCATAGAAAGTTTAAATCTGATTCCCATAAAAGAATTTCAATGCTCTTTTGTCTAAATCTTGTTGTTCCTAGATCATGCCCTTGTGAGCAGCTCCTTCTCCCATTGCATGAAATAAAGCTTATTTGCCAAGGACCTATTGCAGCTCCTGCCTTTGCAGGGGATTTAAATTTGTGCTCCATTTGCAATAAAAAGAGCTGTGTAGAAGCAGAAAGTGCCATCTTTGAAGAAGGATGAGAGATTCCTGCAATCAGCAAGAGACATTAGAGGATTTCTGTGTAGGGATCTTGACATAAATTTCTTCTTTACTTCCAGACATCACCATCCAAAGAGATGCTCATTTCCAAAGAGTTAGCATTTTATTCTTGTGCAGTTGTTTAATGTTGTTTTCTTTTGACAAATAGTCCTTTTTCAACTAAATAAAATAAGTCAAAAATGAACTGCATGAGAAAATGGATAGCTAATGTCCATGTGAAATCTTCCAAACTGTGTGTAGAAATAAAACTAACAAAAGAGAAACCAACTCAGGCAAGTATGTGAAGCTGATATTTGCAGCTGGAGTTGTTTTGAAGATGCCTGTATATTATTACAGATATGCTATATGTTTATAAGTGTATTTATTTAAATTGCTTCTGCTCTGGTATTCATTTGACATGAGAGCCAAATCCCTGAGAGAAGAAAGGTCAAATTCTGTCTTCAGATAGGCATGTTCCGTTCCTGCTTGTTTAATGAGAGCTGAACTTTCAGGGCAGTGCTGCTTCCCAAGTGTTGTCAATGCAGCTGAAGTCTTGAACTAATAGAGTCTCAGAGGAGGTTTTGCTCTTCTGAAAATTTCACATAAAATTCAGCTGGGGTGATTCAGAAACTTAAATCAATCCTGGCACAAATAACCAAGCTTATTGTCATAATTTTTGTTATTTGTTTTAAACAGGATATAGTCAATATTGTTTAAATGTATGACTGTATTGAATTTTATAAATATAAGCAAGGGCTTATCTTAAGCTAGAAAAAAACATCATTATAGGTTGGGCTGTAAAAACCTGAGAGTAAGGTATTACACTTTTCATCATAATATACCTCTTTGTTTTAAACTGATGAATTTAGGAGTGAAAATGTCTCTTGACAGGACAGGAAGAATTATATTTGGGTGGTGGAAAATACCTTTACAATCTTTGGGAAACTTTTGTTTACCACAGATGTCAGTGTCCAAAATGTAGTTTGATAGACAGCTCACACTGATGTATTTGCTCCTGTATAAACTGTATGACTGGAAGAAACCTTTGCATGTGAAGTTAGCAAAGGCTCAGTGGGAGTACATCAAAGCCTTGAAGATTTATTCTCTTCAAAGTCACCCTCATCAAGTGCTCTCAAGTTCTGCACAGCTCCTGTGTGAGAACCTGCCAGCAGGACTTTGTATTCTTCAACCCAAGGCTGCAATCAGGGAGCTTGGGTCTCCTTCACTGCCTGGTCCTGCCAGAATTGTGAGGGGGCAAGAAGAGATTGTTTTCTACACTCTGAGTAACTCTACTGCTGGCAACAGATGGAGGAAACAGTTTTTTGGCATGAAGAGCTAGAAACATGAGGAAGTGGGAGATAAGGATGCATTGAGGTGGACAGAACTAGGCATGGGCACTGTGGCTGGTATGCTGTGAAGCAAATGATATCCAGCAAAGGCTGCAGGGGCAGAAGACCAGAGGAGAAAAAGGAGAAACACTGGAACAAATAGGACCTCCTTTGTCTTCTCAGAAATAGTTATCAGATGTTATCAAATTCTCATGGCTATAGTAATGAAAATAACAGAAGTAGCACAGGTCTTTCTTGTTTGAGTAATCATGAGACAAACATCTTGGAGGTTAGTGAGGGAAGAAGAAATTAAACACAAAGTAATAGACTGTGCCACAACTATGAGCATGAGTGATCTAGAAAATATTGGATCAGAAGTTTCATAACTTGTCAGCATGTGTGTTAACCTAAAATGAGTTCTTCAAATGTAGATGTTAATATTTGAGGGCAGTATTACATGGAGAATGGAACTGGCATTTGACAACAAAAAAATCAGAAGGCCTTTAATAGTGGGCACCTCAAGTCAGCAATTACTACCACCAGCTTGTCCCTATCATCATTCACATCATTCGTCTCTTTTTCTTTTTTTTCAGGGCAACCATTTCCCTAATCCTTTATAATTACAAAATAAGATGCAAGGCAAAGGCTGACAATTTCACCATGAAGACCAGCTGCTTTGAGTCCTCTCACATTACTCATTGGATGATGCTTCAGAAACATTTCCCTAATCTTTAAGGGCTCTTTTCAAATCAAAACACCAGTTCTTTGGCATTTGAAACTGCACAGATCCTCATTTCTATTCAAAATGAATTTCTTCTGACACATTGTTCACTAGTTCATCTTCATGAACTTTCATACTTCTTTTGCTGTGTGTCAGGCAAACCACCATGGTTTTGCTGACTTCAGTGTCATGGACTTGGAAAGAGTTTCGTATCTGGAGAATTGTTTCAGGAGTGTATATATTTGCTCAAATAAGGAAAAAATATTTCTAATTCCCAAACTGCTCTGGAAATGCTGTAGGGAGGGGGGGGGGAAGGCAAAGTAGTTGGCTCAATAGAAACATGATGTGTATCTCTTTTGGAATAAGTTTGTTTTCATTTAATCTTTCAGTTTATTTCTTGTATAATAGTTAAGCTACAACTAGTAACAACTAGAAACAGGATATGATTTTATACTGAACCTGGAACTCAGATTGTCCAGCAATTTCAAGAGTCTAGCCAGCTATAACTTGTAATATTAAAATAGGAAAGTAGCTTTAAAAGGATTGCAACATTGCAAATGCAACAACAACTTCACTTTCACTAAAAAAGGAATTATTTGTGGATTGTAATGTTCAAACATATTCCTTCCTTACTCTTGTTCATGCTAGCTGTTCCTGATCTGACTAAAGCAGTCTAGATAAAGGCAGAATTGAGCTAGAATTTAATGAGCTTTTAAAGTAATGATATGACAAGTTAATAATTGAGTTTGTTGTATCACAATGCACTGGGGAAACAATCATTAAAAACTATATCTATTTTATGTATTTCTTTTTTTTGTTTGTTTCATTGTTAATCCCAGACTGCTCATAGGAAGAATACTGCTTACCTCAGTGTGTCTCCTGTGTTCATTTATGGCAAGGGTAAGAAATCGTGCAAATCAAACTCCTGAAAGAAGAAGGCAGGATTGCAATGAAGTGTTAAAATAAAATAAGAAAAAAAAAGAATAAGAAGACATGGTATCCAATAAACACATATGAATCAGCTGACCAGCAACACTTCTTTGTATTTCCTTCATGATTTGTCATTCTGAAAAAATTTTAATCTTCAAACATCCTATTCCATTCTCCACAAAGAATGAGAAATATGGTACTAAGCAAATGCTTCATCACTTCAGTTCCTGAAAATCAGTAAGACATTTTTACTCCCATAAAATGTGGCCATATTACCTTCACCAGATGTCAATGACCGCCTAAATATTAGCAGTTAATTAATTCAAGTCACTTCTCCCTCCTACATGTATAGATGACATGGCATTCATAGAGAATTGTAAAAGTAGGAAGGCAGATGAAGCCTGAAAGCTAATAAGGAGGCCTTCTGGAAAACTTCAGAAGTTCAGCTCAATGTTCTTAAAAGCTGAATTAAAAAATGACATTGGTAAGGAGAGATAGGGTCATTTCTTCAAAAATGCATATCCTTTTTGCTTTCCTGTGACATTTATAACATACAAAGTAATTGAAACCACAGTCAGGGCAGTTAAGGTAGCTCTGTGAACAGCAGTATTTCAGCAGGTGGTAACAATACTAATTTGGAAAGGAACAGAACTGACCTCTTCATTTTTCTTTTAAAGTTGGGATTTTATTTTATTGTTTTTGAGAAAGCTTCAAAGAGAATATAAAAAAAGCCTTTATGACACTTTGTGAAATATAAAATTACTTCTCTTATCACCCAGATGCAGCCTTGATACCAGAGTAATGAGTACATTAGAAATACAAAGAGATTAGATTTTCTTTATGTTTCCAATCAGAGACACTTAGTTTAGGTAGCTTAGATCCACAGTTTAGGATTTTTTTTTTTTAAAAAAAAACCAACTTGTGTATTAAGAGAGATCTTATATAAACAAAACCCAAATGAGGTTTTCTTCTGGCTCAGAAATGAAAGAGAACCCAATCTCGAACATTATATCTCTCAGCAAGCACAAGTGGCCCATTTTAACTCATTTTATGGCACATACAGCTGCACTTAGTTGCATGCAGCACTTTCCAGACATAACAGAAGTATATCACCAGAAGGTAGGAGTACAAATTTTCTTGGAGGATTTCAGTTCTGTAAACAAAAAATCTTAGCAGATATTTGTGAAAAATGTATTTAAACCAAAAATAATCTACTAGTATTTTGGAAAGTGAAATCTGTTATTTTGAGTCTGAATCATAGTCTTTGTTTATTTGATATCTTGATAGCACAAATCATTCTGATTACCTCTCAATAAATTCAGTGTCATTCAGCATGTCATAAGGAAAGTGTCATTACCATAATTTTACAGATTTGGAGACCAAGCACAAGAAAGTCAAGAGAGCTGCTGTGTGCAAGGGCTAAAACATCATAACCAGCTGAAAGGCTGCTCAAAAGACAGGAACCTCTGCCTGCTTTGCATTAAACCTAAACATCGAGCTTACCTAAACATCGAGCTTCTCTGTAAGTCTAAATCCATGAGACACTTCACTCATACTTCAACCCCACTTAGGCTATCAAAACTGGTAAGATCTAAATTAAGAGCTGGAGGTAGTGGCCTTACCAATGACTTTATACATGTTTTTTTGGTTGAATATTGCTTGGGATTTGTTTTCTTTTGGTCACTGCCATTAAAGCACTGGCAAACTCAGGTTTTGGGTTTGTTTGTTCTGTTTTCTTGGTTGTTTGGGATTTTTGTTCTTTTGGTTTTTGTTTGTTTTGTTGGAGTTTTTTGTGGTTATTTTTTTCCATTTTTTGGATCCACTTTCTCTTCTGATAGTATCTGTATTTATGGTGATTTTTCTTCCTCCCTTTTCCCTGAGAAGAGCTATGTTCAATACCAATAAAAAAAAATAATCTATGTATGGACTCATAATTGCTTGGGTTTGACTTTTATGTTTCTGTATGTTTGGGATACAGTTGTTTTGTAATGAGATATATGTCCTAAATTAATTGAGCAAATAGTGAACAACAGTCTGCACTTCCTCACAGTTTTAATATTTCTACTTACATGTTTAATTTGCAGATATAATTGTAAGCTTTTGCTGTTATGTAATTTTGGCATTATAATTATTTCTTCAGAAATCTGTGTTACTGCCATGATAAATAAGAAAATTGCCCTAACAAATGTAATAAAAGTCAGGACATTTCTTCAGGTTACAAGTCACTTGTGAATATACCCCTCTCACCGTGTTTGCCTTGACAAATGTCATGAGTGAAAGAACAAGTGAATTTCAATGAGATTTAGATGTAGAAGTGTGAAAGAGGGGAGAATATTACCAAATGTTTTACAACAACATATGTTCCTTACTAATGGTGTTGCACAAAATCATAAATAATGAAAGAAATTGATATCACGAGTGCAGTTTTTCTAGCATCTCTCAATTATACAAGCGCTGTGTATGCACCAAGTTTATGGTATTGTGTAAATCTTTATTAAACACTATAAAAGGTTTACACTTTAGTAACAATATGCAAATAGACCATTTAATTTACTTACAGCCCTATCAAAATAAAATCCCCATAGGGTATCTGGCAATAAACAAAATCCTTTCAGGAGTTTGCTGCTGACCTTTCTATAACTGCTAGGCTTCCAGGTACAGCAGGGAATACAATAGTTGCTGGAGTAGCTTTTCTGCAGTGGCAAATGACAGATGATGTTTCAGAAGACTGTGTACTTTCTTGTAGCATGGGTTAGTTCATGGTGGATGTATTGTCCATGTGAGCATATTTTTTCTTAACCGGCAAGTGAGATAGGAGTTATCCTGAAAAAAGCATCAGGAACTGAGAAGTGCAGTTCCAGATTGCTCTCCAAATCTTCCACTATAGTGACATAGGTTCAGTTGAAGTGAAATTTCATAGATCCTTCTCTATTATTTTTGTGAATCAACTCATGGAAGTAATTCTTTGTCCTCACAGACAACACAGTGCTTTGGGCTAAAAAACTACTCTGTGAGATATGCTGCAGGATATTATCTGCTTTCTTTCTTCAAACAGGGAAAACACAAGCTGCACTCAAGAAAAGCTGAGGCATTTCATATCAGAAAAAGAAGAAATGTTTTGTAGGAAAAAAAAATCGACATCAGGATAGCTTCAGTAAGACTATGATAATAATTTGCAATGATTTTGCATTTTATCCAATGACTGTTAATAATTTTCTCTTTCAGAGAAGCATCCTAACCTGGAGGACACAGGCATTACTGTTTCTTCTGCATATATTTATACTGGTTCAATTTAATGTTTGCAGTGCTATTAAGAAGGCAGACTGCAGATATCCCTACTCAATGTTGCTCATGGACACAATGCAGAGAAGTTACAGACAAAGTGGGAAGAGTGCATGGATATGAATAAGGATGACTTGGATCCTGAGAGTGTATTTAATCTGAGTCACTCATTTCTGGAATGAGCACTGTTTCCTCTAGGCAAGTTGCTGTGAAATAGATACTGAAATGCTGAAGACCAGGTAGTGTTTTGTGTTGTGAGTCTTGTGAAGAGAGTATTATCATAGTATCAACCGGGTTGGAAAAGACCTCAAAGACCATTGAGTCCAACCCTACTGTCATTACTAGACCATGGCACTAAGTGCCACATCCAGTCTCATCTTGAAAACGTCCAGGGATGGTGAATCCACTATCTCCCTGGGCAGCCCATTCCAGTGCCTGATTACTCTCTCTGTAAAAAATCTCTTCCTAATGTCCAACCTAAACCTCCCCTGGCAGAGCTTCAGTCTGTGCCTTCTTGTCCTACTGCTAGTTGCCTGGCAGAAGAGACCAATCCCCACCTGACTCCAACCTCCTTCCAGATAGTTGTAGAGGGTGATAAGGTCTCCCCTGAGCCTCCTCATCTCCAGGCTAAACACCCCCAGCTCCCTCAGCCTCTCCTGATAGCAGTTGTGCTCCAGTCCCTTGGCCAGCCTCGTTGCTCTTCTCTGGACCTGCTCCAGCACTTCAATATCCTTCTTGAACTGAGGGGCCCAGAACTGTACACAGTACTCAATGCGTGGCCTCACCAGTGCCGAGTGCAGGGGAAGAATCACCTCCCTGGTCCTGCTGACCACACTGTTCCTGATCCAGGCCAGAATGCCATTGGCCTCCTTTGCCACCTGAGCACACTGCTGGTTCATGTTCAGCTTTCTATCTATCCAAACTCCCAGGTCCCTTTCTGCCTGGCTCTTTTCCATTCACTTCTAGTCAAGAATGACTTTACTGAAAGAAATCTCCACTGAAATAATCGGTATTGTCATGAAGTAAAACTGAACAATATCACCCATATCAGGTTTGCCCAGTTCATTACTCCAAGATGACAATTACTCTAGCCTCCTTCAGCTAAACGCCTAAAGAGATGTGCAATACTATCAGCCTAATGCTTTAAGGCAAATACATGTTTAAATGCTGAAGTGATTCCAGAGTCAGTAAATTACTTATTATTCTCTAAACTAAGAGATTGGCAAGATCAGCTGGAATGCAGGTGCAATAAAGAATTGGTTATATTTAATGGGATGTAGCTGAAGTTTGGGGTTTTAAAGTCTTAATTCTAATTATTCTTCATTCCCATTCAGTTTTAACCTAGCAGTTCCTAACTTTCACAAGGGTCTTTTGGTCTGCATTACTTGTCTAGTCTCACTCCACAGTCCTTTGAAATAAACAGGTTCTTCCAGGTCACATTTTTCTATTGTAAGCCTGGTGTTTAAAATAGATCAGATAATTCTCACCCCAGAGAGGTCCATTTCTCTTCATTGATTATAAAAGGAGCCTAAATGTCTAACCTTAGGGAAAATGGAGTCTATCCCTCATGATCTTGCCATGCAGGCACCACTCAGCAGGCTCAGTGCTAGCAGCTTTGTCTACCAAAGCAGATTCTAATAGTTCTGGAAACTGTAATCTCCCGTATTGTAATCTCCTGACTACACACTTTTACTTTCTGGTATTCTCACATTTAGAGCTACTGTTTGGCATTGGCTTGGTCCTTGGCTGGAACTGCAGTGCAATTACAGAAATAACCACCAGCTTTCACTTGCAGGTTCTCCAACTGTTGGAAGCTATAGTGCCATTTGTCCTAGACTGTTTTCTGCTTCTCAGTTGCAGAGTCAAATCTAGACCTTTGATGTAGGCTTTTCCATGCCAAGGACAAAGCTATTTCCATGCCAAGAAAGCTCTTAGGGTATCAGAAGTCATCTGCACACTAAACATAGGGCAGAGAGACATAGTGAAGTGGTGGGTCCAATGTCAGAAAGGGTCCCCGAAGAAAACAGAGCTAGGAATTGCTAGGCATAAATGCCTTCCAGGGCTCTGCAGAGCACATGCCCAGAAACCATTGCAGAATAAGCACAGCAGCCCAACTGTCTCAGGAAGAGGATGACAAGCAACTGTAGGGTTAGAATGAAAGAGCTGCAAAAGGAAAAAGTCAGAGAAAGAAAAACTGGATCTGTGTATACACACAGACATGCCAGATTCCCTTCTCCACTGCTGGCCACGAAACGTGTCTTAATAGTTCAACACAGTCCAGCACACAGAAGCATATCTTGCACCTCTCTCACATGGTGATCCTACACCTGTGCCTGGAATTAATCAAATATCTCTGTGTTATGAAACCTCACAAGCAAAGATATCTAAAGGTTGTGTCCCTGCCATTATTTGCCTCCCACTTGATAGGTCTCTTCAGACCCTACAAGGACATTATTTAGTTTTGGAAGTGATGAGAATTTATAAAATAGAACTAATTTAAATGAAATGTTTACATTTCTACAAGTCAACGTTTTCCTCCCGATGGACCTGTAGTGAAAAGTTTATTCTTCAAGCACAGTAACTCATTCACCTTCACATTCATTTTTGTGGAAGAAATAATGTCCAAAATGCATTTTCCATTCTCTGAGATGCCTTTTATTTTCTTCTCTATGTTGGGTGATGAAATTTGGACTACAGTAGATTGCTTTCTGAAGCTGCATTGCAAGGAAAATTCAAACTAGTCCAAAAAGACAAAACAATACCTATTTTTACACACATAGACTTTAAAGCCTTCTTCATAGATATAAGTGATTCCACTGACTTTTCTTAGTACAAAACCCCAAGGCAGAGGTAACTCTACTGGTATTTTCTTTTTCCTGAAGTAAAATATTTTAACCCTAATTTATCAAACTTTTAATACAAAAGATGTTTCCATATTAAGTATAAGTGTCTAATAGTGGTGCATACCTGAGTAATATAGAAGGATTTAGTTTTGCTTATCCAAAGTTAGAAGGCAATTGAGCAACATGCATTAACATGCAACACGACCTTAACAACATTCTCTGACTTGGAAAAGAAAGAATAGACATGTTGCTAAGATGGATCAGGATAACTTTTACAAAATATTGCACTGCAAACAAGAATACTTTGACTGACAAGGTAACTGCAGAAGTACAGACTACAGAAAGTTAATAGATGTATTTGTATATAAAGAATTAGGGTTAGATTGGTTTTCTCTGGAAAATCCAGGTAAGAATATAGTGATCATTCTTTAATACTTATAAAATAGCAACTGACAAATCCAAAGTAGCTGCTGCAAAATCAGGTTTGGGTTTGATAAGTTAATGTTTGCCTTCTGTTTCCAAATAGATTATGTGATCTAATAATAAAATCTATGATTTCTCCTTAAAAATCTTGACAGTTTGGATGTAAATAATGATGAGATGGAGCAGCCACTCTATTTTTTTAGCACAAATGCTTAACTCTATCTTTGGTTCTCTGGGTTTTTTGATGTCTTGTTGAAGGTACATTTTCACTGCCAAGTTCTCTCTTATAATTATTTTGGAGAATTTATACACATTTAGGCTTTAAATTTTTAGTCCACAGAATATTTTTGTAACTCCTGTCGTTGTTCTTCCACTTGTACCTGATAAAAAAAACTGAGAGCAAACTCTTCCAAACATGTTAGCCATGATAAATTCACTACCTCCTTGCTATTCCATATGAGAATTTCAGAAGCCTTTTGGACATAGCACCATTTCACTTTGAGCTGATTTTCCATTACTGCCTGCACAGTCTTTTGACATCAGGGCTTTTCAGACCAGCTTTTTATAGCAGTAGAGAATATGGCTGTGGCATGAATCCCTTAGTAGAGGTGCAGAGCTTTGCCATCCTAATAACCCCAGGCTGCTCAGTGATATGTCTTTGTAGTGTAAACCTGTCCCTCACTGTTATTTACCCTTCTTCTTGCCTGTCACCTACTAATTTTTTATTTTTTTTGTCAGGAGCAATTTCATATTCATACCTAGATTCTGGATAAAAGAATATGATTGAATAGTGTCAGATTGAACACCAGTTTCTCTGAAAACATCCTTATTCAGTGATGAGTCCTCATTGACAACTACTTTCAGAGATGCATCACACTTTATTCTGTTTGGCATGTGCTTTGTTTTGATATAGTCTAAAGGTAATTTTTAAAAATATGAATGTCAGATGGTTTATGTCAAAAGTTTTACAGAAATCTAAACATATTCAGTCTACAGCTATGTCTTTATCACCTAAACATGTAAACCCATAAAAAAATTAAATCAGGTTTGTCTGACAAGGTTTATTTTCCATAAAGCCATTTTGACTGGCATTAATTATATCCCTATACTCTCATTCTTTATTAACAGGTTACTGTATTAGCTCTTATATTATTTTGTCCAGATGGGTATCAGACTAACCAGCCTGTAAATACCCTGTTTATCCTGCCTGTCCTTTCTGCAGTCTGTCACATCCATAGTATCGTTCTATTTTTCTGGAATATTCCAAATATCTGAAGAATATTAAGAATTAACATGACTCAGAAATTTTTTTGAGTTGGGTGTCATGTTCATGCTTAGCAGCTGTTAAAAACTCATCAGTTTCTAATAGGCTGGAATATACTTCTCCGTCCTCTTAAGGTTAAATAAAACTTCCTTTCTATTTTTTCCACGCCGTGCAGATGTATTTATCAAACGTATCTGCCTGTTCTGCATCAATTTTTAACAAATTCACCATTTCAATTTAGTACACCTACAACAATTCAGGATTATTATTCATTTGTTCTTTAGAGAATGACTTTTATTTGTGGTTAATAATCAGCAATATCTTTAGCATTTAGGGGTTTTTAACCAGCTTTCTACACTTTGTAACTTCTAAATTTTTGCCTCTTATTTTCCAGTTTCTCCTTTGTCATACATTGCACTCTTAATTTCTTAAGAATGCTTTCATAGCATCATTGAATCAAGCTAAAATGTACAAGAAAATGGCCCTTTGTGTCATTGTGCTTCTGTGTTCCTGGCTGAAATCAGTGTGGCTCCACAGGGACTGTTGCTTGGGAAGTATCATTTAGCAAATGGCAGAGTGCAGGATGAAGAAGTGTCAAGACTTACTCTGTGGAAAACATGATATTGCACAGATATTTTAACACATCAGCTAATTAAAGCAAGTATCTTTTGTTGGTCTTGGCTGATCAGCTTTCTTGGTTAAAAGACAATGTGCAAAAACTAGAAAAAGTCATCCTTCTTGGCAGAATGCTGCAAGTACTTAATTCAGACTTCCCTATGACCTGAAATATTCAATCTTCTAAATGCTTATGATTAAATCATCATGCTATCGAATTTTTTAAAAATTATTATTATTTTTAAATCCGTCACTATGTTTGAATGGCTGTAGAATCATTACCAAAGAAAGATCCACACTTTCAATAGATTGTGTGAATATTATGGCAGGGAATCTGACAAACCTGGTGCTGAATTGATCTTCCTTATCTGTGCTGAACAGTTCAGATTCTGTACACACTTGGGTAATTTCAAGAAAGAGTTAAAGTAAACTTAAAATGAAACACCAGCTGAATTCAAACTGCAGAATTCAATTGCAGTTTTACAGTGAAACAACTAAACAAAAACACCCCAAAACACAGGTCATTAAAAGACTCTCGATAACTGCATTTCAGATCATATTAAAACATTTGTTTACTTATCCTGAAATCTTTGACTCCATTTGAAGTGAAGATGTGTTTCAATTTAAACCTTTTATTTATTTATTCATGTTTTTTAATACTGGGAAGGCTATGAACACTTCTGAACTTTGACATTTTCGATTTTATACTCTTGGTGCAAACCATCAATAAGAATACCTTGTGGTCTGAAATATTAATCTGCTCTTTTTATATATATTTTGAAGCTGCTCACCTGTGTCTGTTAGTAGTCCATACAAATATGTACAGCATATACATGCACACGTATGCATTCATTATGTACATACAGTAAAAATACTCCAGACATATTAAGACAACTCCTAGTGTACAACCTGCCAGTGCAGGAAAATCAGACCTTACAATCCAGTTGCACACTCCTGGATCTTTCTGGCCCTTTCTAACATAGACTCCTATTTCACAAAGGAATTTGGTTTTTAATAGTAGTTTAGAGGCTCATCAAACACAATAAAAACATTGCTTTGATCTAAAATTCTCATTGTTTATAATTACAATAATTTCCATTAACAGAGCAACTTTCATCCAGATTAAACCAAAGCACTTTACAAATTATGTCTCACAGGAACACAGCTATTTGTGGGTAAATGGTTCAGCTCTTGCTAACCGATTAAACTACACAGTGAATTACAGAGACAGAAAATAATTCATCGGTTTTGTGAAAATAGGTGTTTAACAAAATAGGAAGGTTAATTCAAACAGCAGCACTTGTACACTGGAACCTTGGAGAAATTTCTGCAAAAATTTCCAGGATTCAAGAAGTCACCTAGGACAAAAATATGTCCTGTCAGTCTGGACTTCTCCGATTGTAGATGTGAAGCTTCCCTTGGGAGATGACTTTGGTCATCTCTCAAAACAAATCTGAACATCTTTAGAGGTCTGTCAGTCATAGCCTAAGCAGGTGTAATTTTTGGGGGGCTCATGAGCCTTGATAGTTTTGTTCTTAAAAGGTGCAGATAAGCCTATTTAGACAACAGTTTAAGTCATTTTACAGGTTGCATGGTTCTTATTGGTGTCATGTACCAGAGGATTGTCACAAATGCTTATTTTTACCCAGGCCAAGTCCCATAGTCTCCTGCAGAAAGTAGAGTCTGATCACTTACATTGTGTCATGGAAATTTTAGTAGGGGAATCAGTCCTCAGCATAGTCTCAGATATGTGCAGCACACTAATGGCTAACATATACAAGCAAATCCATTCGTGATTAGCAAATTAAACTGAAAAAGACAACAGCAAAATAAAAAATATTTTCCTGTTCGGTGTTACCTCGTTGATAACTGCTAGTAATTCTATTAATTTCTGTCATTAGAGAGACCTATTCAATGTATGTTATTGAACAGAAAGCATCACTAGTCAGAAAAGTGAGAAATGAGGATGCGTAAGACCCTGCTGCACAGTTACAGAAGGTAGTAAACACAAAGGAAGGTCAGCAAAGACTTTTAATGGAAAATTTGCACTTGTCAATTTGATGAAGTTATCTCAAATCCAAAAACATTCAGGCTTTTTCAGGTTCAGGAAAGCAAACATTGAATTACTATGATGGAAAATAACATAAAGGCAATTTTTAAAATTAGTCCATTTGAAACAGGAGACCAGGTACAGAACAATGTTCATGAGCACCAGGAAAATAATTGCTCATAGCCTGTAAAGCAAATCCACTGACTGAAAGCTGCATAGTTGCCAGTTGCTATCTAACATTTCTTCAGTGTATATGCAACTGCAGCATGTTTCTGCTTGGATACAGCAAATCTTACCAAGATTTAGTATTGGTTCTTGTGAGATTTAATGATGGTTTCAAGAGAGAAACCCTTGTGAATGAAGACTGAAACATTATTTCCTATTACTGTTTCTTCCAAAACAGCATTTAAGCATCTTGAAAAACGATAACATTTGTGTTTTCACTTCCATCAGTAAAAGAAGACTTGGCCTTTAGGACAAAGATTCTTGTATTTGTCACACCTCTACATTTGTTAAACGTAGGAGGACAGTCTCTGTTTCTCATGAACACCAATACTCCTATACAGAGACATGCTTATATGCATACCCAGAAAGACAAGTCAGACATATGAATAGAGACAAAATGGACAGCAGAAATCAGCTTTTATGAAAGCAATGATAGTATGGACTGTTTTGCACTGAAAACACTCTATGGGTCAGATTAAGAAGTCCTGAAACAGCAAGGGTAATAGAATTGATTTGGTAGGAATGTCTGGTTAATTTTTCACAAGGCGTAGAGCCCTCAAAAATCAATAACTTTCTGCTGTATCTTTATTCTTCTGAATAAACTGTGTCTGTCTAAGAAACTTGATTCCTAAGCTCAGTTAGGTTCATAAAACATTCACAGACATACACAGCACAAAAGAAACACAAGCTTTCCCAAGCAGCGGAGAGAATTTAACCCCAAGGTAGGACAAAGTGAATTACTCTTACTTGAGAGAGTGTTGTCCTTGCACAGATGTTATTTCTCTTCTTTTCTTTAGTGCTATAATTGCCTTTTTTTTTGATGGTAATACATGAGCATCTACTCAAGAAATTCTTTCAAACTTTCTCTTTTCTTCATTGATATTACATTTAGCCTATCACATTTTACAGGTTTAAAGCATACTAAAGAAAGATGACTACTCTTACAAATGATTCAAACAGGGATGCACATGGCA